>NC_067402.1:258058616-258125190 GCF_016432865.1 Antechinus flavipes | reverse complement strand
CCAAAAAAAGAGTAATATCTGCAGTTCTTTAATGAACAACCCTAAGTAAATCTACTAGAGTTTATAAAATCAAAACAAATATAACAACAGGATCCTCATTCCAAGGAAATCTAGTACATCAAACTAAGAACTTTTTATTAATTTAATTTAAAGGTGGTTATGAATGTGTACATACAACAGAAGTGTTTAAAGTTGGGCAAAGTAACTCCTGATTATTGCTCTAATTTCCTCTTCGTTAGTGGTGAGTTCTCCCTTTTCATTTTTAAGACTAACAATTTGATTTTCCTCTTTCCTTTTTTAATCAGATTTACTAAGGGTTTTTCTATTTTGTTGTTTTTTTTATAGAACCAACTCTTAGTTTTATTAATTAATTCAATAGTTTTTTTACTTTCAATTTTATTGATCTCTCCTTTTATTTTTAGAATTTCAAGTTTAGTGTTTGATTGGGGGTTTTTAATTTGTTCCTTTTCTAGCATTTTTAGTTGCAAACCCAATTCATTGACCTTCTCTTTCTCTATTTTATACAAATAGTCCTCTAGAGATATGAAATTTCCCCTTATTACCGCTTTGGCTGCATCCCATACATTTTGGTATGATGTCTCATTATTATCGTTTTCTTGGGTGAAGTTATTAATTATGTCTATGATTTGCTGTTTCACCCAATCATTCTTTAGTATGAGATTATTTAGTTTCCAATTATTTTTTGGTCTACTTCCCCCTGGTTTTTTGTTGAATGTCATTTTCATTGCATTGTGGTCTGAAAAGGATGCATTTACTATTTCTGCCTTACTGCATTTGAGTTTGAGGTTTTTATGTCCTAATATATGGTCAGTTTTTGTATAGGTTCCATGAACTGCTGAAAAGAAAGTGTATTCCTTTCTGTCTCCATTACATTTTCTCCAGAGATCTATCATATCTAACTTTTCTAGTATTCTATTTACCTCTTTGACTTCTTTCTTATTTATTTTTTGATTTGATTTATCTAATTCTGTGTTGGAATCCTTACTAACTGCTAAGTAATTAGAGTTGATCTAATCTTACAAGAAGATGTTTTGGGCAGAACCTGAAACAAGGTACTAAGTAGAACTAAGTTCAATGAGTTCACACCTCCCTTGAAGCTCGTTGGGCCAGAGAGCACTATGGGAGAAAACCCATAATCCCTCTCTCTCGTATCCCACAATTCCTCCCTCTTGGATAAAAGAAACAGACAGAAGCTCTCGGTCAGATTTCAGTAGAGTTACGCCAGAAGCCCTCTCTCCGAGGCAAGGCAGAATATTTTCCACTTGGCTGGCTGGTGGCAGAAGTGTTCTTCAGAGAGGAAGATGCTACAAGTCGAGATTTCAGCGGAATGACATGAAGAGTTGGAGCTGGCTGGAGGCTGAAGAAAACTGAGGCAGAGGCTGAAGGACCAGACCTTTGGATTTGGTGACATTCGGAGAGAGCTCTTGGAACCAAGCAGAGAGATAGGCCTCTAAGCTAACCGGGCTATATTGGGATAATAAAAGATCTGAACTTTTATCACCTGGCTCTGTTTTGAGAAGAAAAAGCTCACAACATTTTGGCGCCCAACATGGGGCAAACAGACCCCCTCAGTGGATTTCAGTGAAAAAGCTCCGATCCTGATTCAAGTGGAAAAGCTCCGATCCTGATTCAAGTGGAAAAGCCTCTGATCCTGATCCAGTGGAAAAGACTCTTCAACCCAGAAATTAGAGTGAGTACGACAAAGAAATTTTGTTAAAAGCGTTATAGTAGAATTTCAGCTAAGATGGGACAGATATTTAGAAAACAGCCTGTTTCTGTTCAAAGAAAATGTTTAGAGAGCATTGTCAAAATTATGGAAAGCCAAGGTTTAATTATAAGTTTACAGCAAATCACTGAACTTTTACAAACTGTAAAGGACATATGTCCTTGTTTCTCTCTTGATAAGGAATTAGATCTAAATGAATGGAAATTGGTTGGAGAGGATCTTTGTCAATTCTATGATAAAAATGGGCCTAACTCAATAATTAATACATATAATGTAATACAATTGGCTATAAGAAGTTATTTAAGTGATAGAATGATGAAAAGGAAAGTACAGGAGGAAGAATTGCCAACTTTACTAGGTGAAAAGGAGGACGAATCAGATGAGAATGGAGTTAATTACAATTCTGAGTATGATACTTCACAGCAGGAGGAATTAGGTGATTCTACACCTCATGACCCTCCCCCCGCAATTAACCCTTCATGGGTGGAACAAGGGGGAGGGAGAGAGACAGAAACACAGTCAGCTTCTCCTGTAAAGCAGAATTTGACAAGATTAGAAAAAGCATTAATTAAGCAAAAAATGAAGGAGAAGATATATCTGATTTTATAAATGCATATCCTGTGATTGAAGAGCTCAACTCCTCAGGTCAGAAAGGGAGAAGATACACTCCTTTTAATTTGGAAAAAATTAAAGATTTGAAAAAGGGTTGCACTCTTTATGGGGCTACATCATCTTATGTGAAGATGTTACTGGATAATTTATCTTATGAAATCCTAACCCCGAATGACTGGAAATCCATAACAAAAACTTGTCTAGAACCGGGACAAAATTTATTGTGGCTTTCGGAGTTTCATGAATTATGTAGGATTCAAGCCCAACACAATAGGCAAACAGGAGCTATTGTACAAGTTGCTTTTGACCAACTAACTGGAGAAGGTCAGTATGCAGAGAGTTCAGAACAGATTTATTATCCCATAACAGTGTATGAGCAAATTTCTAAGGCTGCAATAAAAGATTGGAATTCTCTCCCTGGACAGAAAGATGGAAATAATGTTTTCACAAAAATAGAGCAAGGTCCCAATGAACCTTTTGCAGATTTTGTGGGACGTTTACAAACAGCTGTAATAAGAACCATTGGAGACAATGCAGCAACAGAAATAATGACTAGACATTTGGCTAAGGAAAATGCCAATGAGATTTGCAAGAGAATTATATGGGGGCTAGACAAAAATGCTCCTTTAGAAGAAATCATTAGACGCTGTGCCACAGTGGGCACAAATGCTTATTATGCCCAGACTATGATGAACATGGAAAGACAAGGTCCTTCTTGGCAGAGGAATTCTAGAGAAACTCGTCGATGTTTTCAGTGCAGAAAAATTGGACATCTAAGAGCCCAATGTAGATACAGAGATACAATGAGAAGACAGGGTGAGAGAAAACCCAAAACCCCATGTCCAAAATGTAACCAAGGCTTTCACTGGGCCTCTAAATGTATATTGACCCATAGGAAGGAGAGGCAAGGCCCAGCTCCAAAGTATCAATCAAAGGACAGGTGGGGCATGATAGCAGCTGAGGTTACACCCAGAGAGACTTTAGAAATTCAGAACTCTGATGTCATCAACCAACAGAAAAGCAATCAGGATTACAGTTGGGAAGAATACAGGCCTTTTAAGACAACAAGACAATATCCAATGCAAACAGCTCCAATGTAATTACCAGATGATGAGGAGAAATCCCAAATTTGGTAAATAGAAGGGAATTAGATTAACTGCTTGGGGAAGAGGGAGAATTAGATAGGTTAAGTGCTTGGGGAAGAGGATCTGCTTATATTTCCACAGATGAAGAAAGAATCAGATGGCTGACAATGAGACTGTCAAAAGGATTCTTAAAATCTTCAGAAATCATTGGGTTCCCTGAGATGAAAAATTGTTGATGAGACTTTTGCAGTACTTCAGAGCTTACAGGAATTATTAGATTCCTGGCACATGAACTAATGGACAATGGATTCCTTATGGACTATTTCTAGGACTTATGGACATTTGTAAATTTTCAGGTCGATTTATGTTGTTACATTACTACTAGCCTGTGTTATATTACTATGTGCTTATGTATTTTAAGCAATTACAAGAATCATTGGATTTCTTGAGATGAAAGATTGTTGATGAGACTTTTGCAGTAGTTAAATTTTTATGTTGATTCATGTTATTTGTTACATTACCACTAGCCTGTGTTATATTGCTGTGTGCTTTTGTAAATTATGTATAATGCCTCCCATATTGATGGATTTATGTATACCATGTATATCTGTTACAAAGTTCTGGCCCATATTGATGGATTTATGTGTACCCCCTCAGAAACCCCCTATATTTTAAAACAAAAGAAAGGGGGAGATGTTGGAATCCTTACAAACTGCTAAGTAATTAGAGTTGATCTAATCTTACAAGAAGATGTTTTGGGCAGAACCTGAAACAAGGTACTAAGTAGAACTAAGTTCAATGAGTTCACACCTCCCTTGAAGCTCGTTGGGCCAGAGAGCACTATGGGAGAAAACCCATAATCCCTCTCTCTCGTATCCCACAATTCCTCCCTCTTGGATAAAAGAAACAGACAGAAGCTCTCGGTCAGATTTCAGTAGAGTTACGCCAGAAGCCCTCTCTCCGAGGCAAGGCAGAATATTTTCCACTTGGCTGGCTGGTGGCAGAAGTGTTCTTCAGAGAGGAAGACGCTACAAGTCGAGATTTCAGCGGAATGACATGAAGAGTTGGAGCTGGCTGGAGGCTGAAGAAAACTGAGGCAGAGGCTGAAGGACCAGACCTTTGGATTTGGTGACATTCGGAGAGAGCTCTTGGAACCAAGCAGAGAGATAGGCCTCTAAGCTAACCGGGCTATATTGGGATAATAAAAGATCTGAACTTTTATCACCTGGCTCTGTTTTGAGAAGAAAAAGCTCACAACAATTCTGAGAGTGCAAGTTTAAGATCTCCCACTATTATAGTTTTACTGTCTATTTCTTCTTGCAGCTCTCTTAATTTCTCTTTTAAGAATTTAGATGCTACCCCACTTGGTGCATATATGTTTAATATAGATAGTGCTTCATTATCCATGCTACCCTTTAGCAAGATATAGTGCCCTTCCTTATCTCTTTTAATTAGATCAATTTTTGCTTTAGCTTGATCTGAGATCAGGATGGCTACCCCTGCTTTTGTGACTTCACCTGAAGCATAGTAGATTTTGCTCCAACCTTTTACCTTTAACCTGCATGTATCTCCCCGCTTCAGGTGTGTTTCCTGTAAACAACATATTGTAGAATTCTGGCTTTTAATCCATTCTGCTAACCGCTTCCTCTTTATGGGGGAGTTTACCCCGTTCACGTTTATGGTTAGAATGACCAATTCTGTATTACTTGCCATCTTGTTAACCCCGGTTTATGCTTTTCTCCCTTCTTTCCCTTTTCCCCCCTTCCCTGTATTAAGCTTGTGAGCACCACTTGCTTCTCACAGCTCTTCCTTTTTAGTATCCCTCCCCCCGCCTTAGAGTTCCTCCCCCTATCTTACCCCTTTCCCTCCCAGTTTCCGTATTCCCTTCCGCTTAGCTTATTCCTTCCCTTTTCACTTTTCCCTTCTCACTTTTCAATGAGGTGGGAGAAGTTTCACCATAGATTGAATATGTCTTAAGATTTTTCACTTAAAGCCAATTCTGAAGGCAGTAAGATACCCACTATATTCATCCACCTCCATTCTTTCTCTCAGATATAATAGGTTTCCTATGCCTCTTCATGAGATGTACTACCCCCACTTTACCCTTTTTCTGGTACAATGTCCTTTCCACATCAATTTCTAGAACAAGGTATACATGTATTCTTTATACATCTATATAGTTGAAATATAGTTCCCAAGATTAATCTTTACCTTTTTAGATTTCTCTTGATTTCTATATTTGTAGATCAAACTTTTTGTTAAGTTCTGGCTTTTTCATCAGAAATAGATGACATTCGCTTACTTCATTGAATGTCCATCTTCTTTCCTGGAAAAAGATGCTCATTCTCACTGGGTAAGTTATTTTTGGTTGCATACCAATTTCCTTAGCCTTTCGGAATATCATATTGCAGGCCCTTCGATCTTTTAATGTGGATGCTGCCAGATCCTGGGTGATCCTTATTGTAGCTCCTTGATACTTGAATTGGGTTTTTCTAGCCGCTTGCAATATTTTTTCCTTCGTCTGAGGGTTCTGGCATTTGGCCACTATATTCCTTGGTGTTTTGATTTTAGGATCCCTTTCAGTGGGTGATCGATGAATCCTTTCAATGTTTATTTTTTCCTCTGTTCCTATGACTTCTGGGCAGTTCTCTTTGATAATTTCCTGGAAAATAGTGTCCAGGCTCTTTTTTTCATCATGTTTTTCTGGAAGTCCAATGATTCTCAGATTGTCTCTCCTGGATCTGTTTTCCAGGTCTATTGTCTTCCCCAGAAGGTATTTCACATTTTTCTCCATTGTTTGATTTTTTTGGATTTGCTTGACTGATTCTTCTTGTCTCCTCGAGTCATTCAATTCAAATTGTTCAATTCTGATTTTCAGTGAAGTATTTTCTTCACTCACTTTTTAAAAATCTTTTTCTAATTGTCCCATTGAGTTCTTTTGTTCTGTGGAATTTTTTTCCATTTCGCCAATTTTATTTTCCAGTTCACCAATCCTATTTTTCAAGGATTGGCTGAAATTTAGATATACAATGACAGTCAATCTAGTAACTCTGTCAAAATGTGAAGCTAGTGTGGTATGACCTATTCTAGTGCACTTCGAAAGCCTGAGAACTGGATGAGATTAGGAAAAAAAAAAAAACTATCTAAAGGATTTTCCTAGCAAGGTAGCATCTGAGCCTATGTAAGGATGTGAAAGGTAAAGACTTAGAAAACAGTCTATCTGATTTAGCATTTATGATACCCTTGATAACCTTGGAGTAAGAAGTTTCTGTAGAGTTTTAGGCCCCAAACCAGAAACAATTAGTTTTTGAAGTGACTATAAATAATTATAATAATTATTAGACATGGTAAATCAGGATAGCAAAATGGAGATGCCTTAATTAAGCAAAACAGGAAAGAAACTTTGAAATTAAATGTTTATTGCATATTCCCTTATATTTGTCCCTTTCAAGGATCATGATCCTATGTTTGCACATTTCAAACTAGTACATAGGTACTTTTATCATATTTTAACAGAGAATACTTTTTTTTTTTTTTTTTATTTTTTTTTTTTTAATCTTTTTAGATTATTTATAGCTAAGTTCCTCAGTGGTAAACTGAGTCAATTTAAATTTTCCCACTGATTAAATGACCTGGTTAGGTGAAGATTCCCAGTAACAATTTCAAAAACATTAATTGGGATGAAATGCAATCAAGATACCAGGCATTATTATTGTTAATTGTATCACTCAAAAATCTATGAATTATATAATTATCTCATACTCAGGGCTTAATGTTTATGTTGGTTTTATTTCAGTAGATTTGTTTGATCAGTGACATGTACAAATCTTTAAAAGTTCTGTTAAGCTTTTATTTAAATTATAAAAATCCAACAAATCCTGGCAAAGATTTACTTATTCATACATCTTTATTTTGTATTTCTGCTTGTGTTTGTCATTTGCACACAAAGATGATATGAGGGACTTTTTCAAGGATTGGCTGAAATTTAGATATACAATGACAGTCAATCTAGTAACTCTGTCAAAATGTGAAGCTAGTGTGGTATGACCTATTCTAGTGCACTTCGAAAGCCTGAGAACTGGATGAGATTAGGAAAAAAAAAAAAACTATCTAAAGGATTTTCCTAGCAAGGTAGCATCTGAGCCTATGTAAGGATGTGAAAGGTAAAGACTTAGAAAACAGTCTATCTGATTTAGCATTTATGATACCCTTGATAACCTTGGAGTAAGAAGTTTCTGTAGAGTTTTAGGCCCCAAACCAGAAACAATTAGTTTTTGAAGTGACTATAAATAATTATAATAATTATTAGACATGGTAAATCAGGATAGCAAAATGGAGATGCCTTAATTAAGCAAAACAGGAAAGAAACTTTGAAATTAAATGTTTATTGCATATTCCCTTATATTTGTCCCTTTCAAGGATCATGATCCTATGTTTGCACATTTCAAACTAGTACATAGGTACTTTTATCATATTTTAACAGAGAATACTTTTTTTTTTTTTTTTTTTGGCCAAATGTGTAAGGAAAAGGAAGGAAAGTTTATAGGCTTATTTGCAAAAAAGATTCCATTGTACTTAGAAGAATTGATAGTCCTTTCACAAAAAAACTTACACTGAAAGGATGCTAATTGTGTGCATTTTCTGCAGAAAGTATTTCAGTATAGTGCATAAAATGCTGGTTTCAAAGCAAAAAACACATGATTTCAAATCTCATCTCTTAATTGATACTAGTCTGGTGATGCTGGTAAGTCAGTAATCTTTGAGGTGTTCTTCCTAGGGATCTCTTAAATCTGTAAATTTCAGAGAAGGTAATAGACTCAGTTTTAGTCATTTAAGAATTCTTTGTAAATAAATCACAGGTTAAACGATTTTAGCTTAAGACCCTATTTTCTAAATCCAGATATTGTGAATAATTAAATATATATTTTAAGAAAAAAAAGGCTATTAAAAAAACCTTTCCCCAACTATTTTAATAGCACATTCTTTGTATGCCCACATGGAGATAAAATTTCAAAAGAGAGTTAGCGACCATGATCCCTGAAAAAAGAGGATAGGCTGAATACTGAAATCAAAGAGTTGTTGGAGGGGTTTTTATATGTTAAAGATCAAATGCCAGAAATAAGCAAAATGAAATCATCTGAATAAGTGGAATTTGATTGCCAAGCTATGAAAAAAATAATGATGTCAGGTGGATAAAAGTGATGTACTGTTGAACTCAAATATTTACTTTTTAGATTCTTCAAGAAGTGATTCTGTAAATAATTCTGAGGAAAGTGAAACTCTCACAAGTTCCACGGATGTGGGGTATTTAAGGCATTACCCTTGGCAATCCCCGCCTCAGACTAGAAATCAGAGAGTCTCCAGGACACAGTCTGACCCACCTGTACAATACGAGAAAGACAGAATACAGAAGAATTGTCAGGGTTAGTATTCTGAATTTCCTGCATGTAGATTATTTGCTGAGTTTGTTACATTCCAATGCTCATTGGGGATAGGTCAGCAAAATTAATGATTAAGTCATGTGATAATAAAATTCAATACCTGTGGTTACTGCTCTCAGCAGATCAGACTCCAGGAGTGGCATTTTTTTACCAAGTGCATTGATTTTTTCTTCTAATCAGTGTAACAACTTGTATAAATGCCGAAAGGGGCTAGTCTAAATTTATGTGCTCATGTGTCTTAATTGTCATTTGAGCAATTAATTCTAATTTATGAATCCCATTTTTCCCAAAATGATTCTAATTCTAAAACCTTGAGATTTGATTATTCCCATATAAAATCCATATATCAATAAACTTTTTCTTTTTTTTTAATCTTTTTAGATTATTTATAGCTAAGTTCCTCAGTGGTAAACTGAGTCAATTTAAATTTTCCCACCGATTAAATGACCTGGTTAGGTGAAGATTCCCAGTAACAATTTCAATAACATTAACCTGGATGAAATGCAATCAAGATACCAGGGAATATTACTGTTAATTGTATCACTCAAAAATCTATGAATTATATAATTATCTCATACTCAGGGCTTAATGTTTATGTTGGTTTTGTTTCAATCGATTTGTTTGATCAGTGACATGTACAAATCTTTAAAAGTTCTGTTAAGCTTTTATTTAAATTATAAAAATCCAACAAATCCTGGCAAACATTTACTTATTCATAAGTCTTTATTTTGTATTTCTGCTTGTGTTTGTCCTTTGCACACACAGATGATATGAGGGACTTTTTCAAGTATTGGCTGAAATTTAGATATACAATGACAGTCAATCTAGTAACTCTGTCAAAATGTGAAGCTAGTGTGGTATGACCTATTCTAGTGCACTTCGAAAGCCTGAGAACTGGATGAGATTAGGAAAAAAAAAAAAAAAAAAACTATCTAAAGGATTTTCCTAGCAAGGTAGCATCTGAGCCTATGTAAGCATGTGAAAGGTAAAGACTTAGAAAACAGTCTATCTGATTTAGCATTTATGATACCCTTGATAACCTTGGAGTAAGAAGTTTCTGTAGAGTTTTAGGCCCCAAACCAGAAACAATTAGTTTTTGAAGTGACTATAAATAATTATAATAATTATTAGACATGGTAAATCAGGATAGCAAAATGGAGATGCCTTAATGAAGCAAAACAGGAAAGAAACTTTGAAATTAAATGTTTATTGCTTATTCCCTTATATTTGTCCCTTTCAGGGATCATGATCCTATGTTTGCACATTTCAAACTAGTACATAGGTACTTTTATCATATTTGAACAGAGAATACTTTTTTTTTTTTTTTTGGCCAAATGTGTAAGGAAAAGGAAGGAAAGTTTATAGGCTTATTTGCAAAAAAGATTCCATTGTACTTAGAAGAATTGATAGTCCTTTCACAAAAAAACTTACACTGAAAGGATGCTAATTGTGGACATTTTCTGCAGAAAGTATTTCAGTGCATAAATGGTGGTTTCAAAGCAACAAACACACGATTTCAAATCTCATCTCTTAATTGATACTAGTCTGGTGATGCTGGTACTTCAGTAATCTTTGAGGTGTTCTTCCTAGGGATCTCTTAAGTCTGTAAATTTCAGAGAAGGTAATAGCCTCGGTTTTACTTATTTAAGAATTCTTTGTAAATAAATCACAGGTTAAATGATTTTAGCTTAAGACTATTTTCTAAATCCAAATATTGTGAATAATTAAATATATATTTTAAGAAAAAAAAAGGCTATTAAAAAAAAAACCTTTCCCCACCTATTTTAGTAGCACATCCTTTGTATGCCGATATGGAGATAAAATTTGAAAAGAGAGTTAGTGACCATGATCCCTGAAAAAAGAGGATAGGCTGAATACTGAAATCAAAGAGTTGTTGGAGGGGTTTTTATATGTTAAAGATCAAATGCCAGAAATAAGCAAAATGAAATCATCTGAATAAGTGGAATTTGATTGCCAAGCTATGAAAAAAATAATGATGTCAGGTGGATAAAAGTGATGTACTGTTGAACTCAAATATTTACTTTTTAGATTCTTCAGGAAGTGATTCTATAACTACTTCGGAGGAAAGTGAAACTCTCACAAGTTCCATGGATGTGGGGTATTTAAAGCATTACCCTTGGCAATCCCTGCCTCAGACTAGAAATCAGAGAGTCTCCAGGACACTGTCTGACCCACCTGTACAACACGAGAAAGACAGAATACAGAATTGTCAGGGTTAGTATTCTGAATTTCCTGCATGTAGATTATTTGCTCAGTTAGTTACATTCCAATGCTCATTGGGGATAGGTAAGCAAAATTAATGATTAAGTCATGTGATAATAAAATTCAATACCTGTGGTTACTGCTCTCAGCAGATCAGACTCCAGGAGTGGCATTTTTTTACCAAGTGCATTGATTTTTTCTTCTAATCAGTGTAACAACTTGTATAAATACCGAAAGGGGCTAGTCTAAATTTATGTGCTCATGTGTCTTAATTGTCATTTGAGCAATTAATTCTAATTTAGGAATCCCATTTTTCCCAAAATGATTCTAATTCTAAAACCTTGAGATTTGATTATTTCCATATAAAATCCATATATCAATAAACTTTTTCTTTTTTTTTAATCTTTTTAGATTGTTTATAGCTAAGTTCCTCAGTGGTAAACTGAGTCAATTTAAATTTTCCCACCGATTCAATGACCTGGTTAGGTGAAGATTCCCAGTAACAATTTCAATAACATTAACCTGGATGAAATGCAATCACGATACCAGGGAATATTACTGTTTATTGTGTCACTCAAAAATCTATAAATTATATAATTAATTTCATACTCAGGGCTTAATGTTTATGTTGGTTTTGTTTCAATCGATTTGTTTGATCAGTGACATATACAGATCTTTAAAAGTTCTGTTAAGCTTTTATTTAAATTATAAAAATCCAACAAATCCTCGCAAACATTTACTTATTCATAAGTCTTTATTTTGTATTTCTGCTTGTGTTTGTCCTTTGCACACACAGATGATATGAGGGACTTTTTCAAGTATTGGCTGAAATTTAGATATACAATGACAGTCAATCGAGTAACTCTGTCACATTGTGAAGCTAGTGTGGTATGACATAGTCTAGTGCACTTCAAAAGCCTGAGAACTGGATGAGATTAGGAAAAAAAAAAAAAAAACTATCTAAAGGATTTTCCTAGCAAGGTTGCATCTGAGCCTATGTAAGCATGTGAAAGGTAAAGACTTAAAAAACAGTCTATCTGATTTAGCATTTATGATACCCTTCATAACCTTGGAGTAAGAAGTTTCTGTAGAGTTTTAGGCCCCAAACCAGAAACAATTAGTTTTTGAAGTGACTATAAATAATTATAATAATTATTAGACATGGTAAATCAGGATAGCAAAATGGAGATGCCTTAATGAAGCAAAACAGGAAAGAAACTTTGAAATTAAATGTTTATTGCTTATTCCCTTATATTTGTCCCTTTCAGGGATCATGATCCTATGTTTGCACATTTCAAACTAGTACATAGGTACTTTTATCATATTTGAACAGAGAACACTTTTTTTTTTTTTTTTGCCCAAATGTGTAAGGAAAAGGAAGGAAAGTTTATAGGCTTATTTGCAAAAAAGATTCCATTGTATTTAGAAGAATTGATAGTCCTTTCACAAAAAAACTTACACTGAAAGGATGCTAATTGTGGACATTTTCTGCAGAAAGTATTTCAGTGCATAAATGGTGGTTTCAAAGCAACAAACACACGATTTCAAATCTCATCTCTTAATTGATACTAGTCTGGTGATGCTGGTACTTCAGTAATCTTTGAGGTGTTCTTCCTAGGGATCTCTTAAGTCTGTAAATTTCAGAGAAGGTAATAGCCTCGGTTTTACTTATTTAAGAATTCTTTGTAAATAAATCACAGGTTAAACGATTTTAGCTTAAGACTATTTTCTAAATCCAAATATTGTGAATAATTAAATATATATTTTAAGAAAAAAAAAGGCTATTAAAAAAAAACCTTTCCCAAACTATTTTAATAGCACATTCTTTGTATGCCACCTGGAGATAAAATTTCAAAAGAGAGTTAGTGACCATGATCCCTGAAAAAAGAGGATAGGCTGAATACTGAAATCAAAGAGTGGTTGGAGGGGTTTTTATATGTTAAAGATCAAATGCCAGAAATAAGCAAAATCAAATCATCTGAATAAGTGGAATTTGATTGCCAAGCTATGAAAAAAATAATGATGTCAGGTGGAAAAAAGTGATGTACTGTTGAACTCAAATATTTACTTTTTAGGTTCTTCAGGAAGTGATTCTATAACTACTTCGGAGGAAAGTGAAACTCTCACAAGTTCCATGGATGTGGGGTATTTAAAGCATTACCCTTGGCAATCCCTGCCTCAGACTAGAAATCAGAGAGTCTCCAGGACACTGTCTGACCCACCTGTACAACACGAGAAAGACAGAATACAGAATTGTCAGGGTTAGTATTCTGAATTTCCTGCATGTAGATTATTTGCTCAGTTAGTTACATTCCAATGCTCATTGGGGATAGGTAAGCAAAATTAATGATTAAGTCATGTGATAACAAAATTCAATACCTGTGGTTACTGCTCTCAGCAGATCAGACTCCAGGAGTGGCATTTTTTTTACCAAGTGCATTGATTTTTTCTTCTAATCAGTGTAACAACTTGTATAAATACCGAAAGGGGCTAGTCTAAATTTATGTGCTCATGTGTCTTAATTGTCATTTGAGCAATTAATTCTAATTTAGGAATCCCATTTTTCCCAAAATGATTCTAATTCTAAAACCTTGAGATTTGATTATTTCCATATAAAATCCATATATCAATAAACTTTTTCTTTTTTTTTAATCTTTTTAGATTGTTTATAGCTAAGTTCCTCAGTGGTAAACTGAGTCAATTTAAATTTTCCCACCGATTCAATGACCTGGTTAGGTGAAGATTCCCAGTAACAATTTCAATAACATTAACCTGGATGAAATGCAATCACGATACCAGGGAATATTACTGTTTATTGTGTCACTCAAAAATCTATAAATTATATAATTAATTTCATACTCAGGGCTTAATGTTTATGTTGGTTTTGTTTCAATCGATTTGTTTGATCAGTGACATATACAGATCTTTAAAAGTTCTGTTAAGCTTTTATTTAAATTATAAAAATCCAACAAATCCTCGCAAACATTTACTTATTCATAAGTCTTTATTTTGTATTTCTGCTTGTGTTTGTCCTTTGCACACACAGATGATATGAGGGACTTTTTCAAGTATTGGCTGAAATTTAGATATACAATGACAGTCAATCGAGTAACTCTGTCACATTGTGAAGCTAGTGTGGTATGACATAGTCTAGTGCACTTCAAAAGCCTGAGAACTGGATGAGATTAGGAAAAAAAAAAAACTATCTAAAGGATTTTCCTAGCAAGGTTGCATCTGAGCCTATGTAAGCATGTGAAAGGTAAAGACTTAAAAAACAGTCTATCTGATTTAGCATTTATGATACCCTTCATAACCTTGGAGTAAGAAGTTTCTGTAGAGTTTTAGGCCCCAAACCAGAAACAATTAGTTTTTGAAGTGACTATAAATAATTATAATAATTATTAGACATGGTAAATCAGGATAGCAAAATGGAGATGCCTTAATGAAGCAAAACAGGAAAGAAACTTTGAAATTAAATGTTTATTGCTTATTCCCTTATATTTGTCCCTTTCAGGGATCATGATCCTATGTTTGCACATTTCAAAATAGTACATAGGTACTTTTATCATATTTGAACAGAGAATACTTTTTTTTTTTTTGGCCAAATGTGTAAGGAAAAGGAAGGAAAGTTTATAGGCTTATTTGCAAAAAAGATTCCATTGTATTTAGAAGAATTGATAGTCCTTTCACAAAAAAACTTACACTGAAAGGATGCTAATTGTGGACATTTTCTGCAGAAAGTATTTCAGTGCATAAATGGTGGTTTCAAAGCAACAAACACACGATTTCAAATCTCATCTCTTAATTGATACTAGTCTGGTGATGCTGGTACTTCAGTAATCTTTGAGGTGTTCTTCCTAGGGATCTCTTAAGTCTGTAAATTTCAGAGAAGGTAATAGCCTCGGTTTTACTCATTTAAGAATTCTTTGTAAATAAATCACAGGTTAAACGATTTTAGCTTAAGACTATTTTCTAAATCCAAATATTGTGAATAATCAAATATATATTTTAAGAAAAAAAAGGCTATTTAAAAAAACCCACATAAGTCATCAGCATTCTTATATATCACTAACAAAACCCAACAGTTAGAGTTACAAAAAGAAATTCCATTTAAAGTTACTACTGATTGTATAAAATATTTAGGAATCTATCTGCCAAGGGAAAATCAGAAACTTTATGAGCAAAACTGCAAAACACTTTCCACACAAATTAAGTCTGATCTAACCAACTGGAAAAATATTAAATGCTCTTGGATTGGGCGAGCAAATATGATAAAGATGACAATACTACCTAAATTAATCTACTTATTTAGCGCTATACCAATCAGACTCCCAAAAAACTACTTTGATGAATTAGAAAAAATAACAACAAAGTTCATATGGAAAAACAAAAGGTCAAGAATTTCAAGGGAATTAATGACAAAATATCAAATGGAGGTGGCCTAGCTGTACCAGATCTAAAATTATATTATAAAGCAGCAGTTACTAAAACCATCTGGTATTGGCTAAGAAATAGACTAGTTGATCAATGGAATAGGTTAGGTTCAAAGGACAAAACAGCCAATAACTTTAATAATATAGTGTTTGACAAACCCAGAGACACCAGTTTCTGGGATAAGAATGCATTATTTGACAAAAATTGCTGGGAAAATTGGAAATCAGTATGGCAGAAACTAGGCATTGACCCACACTTAACACCATACACCAAGATAAGGTCAAAATGGGTTCATGACCTAGGCATAAAGAATGAGTTTATAAATAAATTGGAAGAGCATAGGATAGTTTACCTCGCAGACCTGTGGAAGAGGGCAGAATTTATGACCAAAGAAGAACTAGAGATCACTATTGACCACAACATAGAAAATTTTGATTACATCAAATTGAAAAGTTTTTGTACAAACAAAAAAATGCAAACAAGATTAGAAGGGAAACAATAAACTGGGAAAACATTTTTACAATCAAAGGTTCTGATAAAGGCCTCATTTCCAAAATATATAGAGAATTGAGACTAATCTATAAGAAATCAAACCATTCTCCAATTGATAAATGGTCAAAGGATATGAACAGACAATTCTGAGATGAAGAAATTGAAACTATTTATAGACATATGAAAATATGCTCCAAATCATTATTAATCAGAGAAATGCAAATTAAGACAACTCTGAGATACCACTACACACCTGTCAGATTGGCTAGAATGACAGGGAAAGATAATGGGGAATGTTGGAGGGGATGTGGGAAAACAGGGACACTGATCCATTGTTGGTGGAATTGTGAACACATCCAGCCATTCTGGAGAGCAATTTGGAACTATGCTCAAAAAGTTATCAAATTGTGCATACCCTTTGATCCAGCAGTGTTTCTACTGGGCTTATACCCCAAAGAGATACTAAAGAAAGGAAAGGGACCTGTATGTGCCAAAATGTTTGTGGCAGCCCTGTTTGTAGTGGCTAGAAGCTGGAAAATGAAAGGCTGTCCATCAATTGGAGAATGCTTGAGTAAATTGTGGTATATGAATGTTATGGAATATTATTGTTCTGTAAGGAATGACCAGCAGGATGAATACAGAGAGGACTGGCGAGACTTACATGAACTGATGCTGAGTGAAATGAGCAGAACCAGGAGATCATTATATACCTCAACAACGATACTGTTTGAGGATGTATTCTGATGGAAGTGGATCTCTTCGATAAAGAGAGCCTTAATTGATCAAAGATGGACAGAAGCAGCTATACCCAGAGAAAGAACACTGGGAAATGAATATAAACTGCTTGCATTTTTGTTTTTCTTCCCGGTTATTTATACCTTCTGAATTCAATTCTCCCTGTGCAACAAGAAAACTGTTTGGTTCTGCACACATATATTGTATCTAGGATATACTGCAACCCATTCAACTTGTAAAGGACTTTTGCCATCTGGGGAAAAGGGTGGAGGGAGGGAGGGAAAAAATTGGAAGAGAAGTGAATGCAAGGGATAATGCTGTAAACAATTACCCTGGCATGCGTTCTATCAATAAAAAGTTATTAAAAAAAAAAAAGAAAAAAGAAAAAAGAAAAAAAAAGGCTATTAAAAAAAAACCTTTCCCAAACTATTTTAATAGCACATTCTTTGTATGCCACCTGGAGATAAAATTTCAAAAGAGAGTTAGTGACCATGATCCCTGAAAAAAGAGGATAGGCTGAATACTGAAATCAAAGAGTGGTTGGAGGGGTTTTTATATGTTAAAGATCAAATGCCAGAAATAAGCAAAATCAAATCATCTGAATAAGTGGAATTTGATTGCCAAGCTATGAAAAAAATAATGATGTCAGGTGGATAAAAGTGATGTACTGTTGAACTCAAATATTTACTTTTTAGGTTCTTCAGGAAGTGATTCTATAACTACTTCGGAGGAAAGTGAAACTCTCACAAGTTCCATGGATGTGGGGTATTTAAAGCATTACCCTTGGCAATCCCTGCCTCAGACTAGAAATCAGAGAGTCTCCAGGACACTGTCTGACCCACCTGTACAATACGAGAAAGACAGAATACAGAATTGTCAGGGTTAGTATTCTGAATTTCCTGCATGTAGATTATTTGCTCAGTTAGTTACATTCCAATGCTCATTGGGGATAGGTAAGCAAAATTAATGATTAAGTCATGTGATAACAAAATTCAATACCTGTGGTTACTGCTCTCAGCAGATCAGACTCCAGGAGTGGCAATTTTTAACAAATGCATTGATTTTTTCTTCTAATAAGTGTAACAACTTGTATAAATACTGAAAGGGGCTAGTCTAAATTTATGTGCTCATGTGTCTTAATTGTCATTTGAGCAATTAATTCTAATTTAGGAATCCCATTTTTCCCAAAATGATTCTAATTCTAAAACCTTGAGATTTGATTATTTCCATATAAAATCCATATATCAATAAACTTTTTTTTTTTAATCTTTTTAGATTATTTATAGCTAAGTTCCTCAGTGGTAAACTGAGTCAATTTAAATTTTCCCACCGATTCAATGACCTGGTTAGGTGAAGATTCCCAGTAACAATTTCAATAACATTAACCTGGATGAAATGCAATCACGATACCAGGGAATATTACTGTTTATTGTGTCACTCAAAAATCTATGAATTATATAATTATTTCATACTCAGGGCTTAATGTTTATGTTGGTTTTGTTTCAATCGATTTGTTTGATCAGTGACATATACAGATCTTTAAAAGTTCTGTTAAGCTTTTATTTAAATTATAAAAATCCAACAAATCCTCGCAAACATTTACTTATTCATAAGTCTTTATTTTGTATTTCTGCTTGTGTTTGTCCTTTGCACACACAGATGATATGAGGGACTTTTTCAAGTATTGGCTGAAATTTAGATATACAATGACAGTCAATCGAGTAACTCTGTCAAAATGTGAAGCTAGTGTGGTATGACATAGTCTAGTGCACTTCGAAAGCCTGAGAACTGGATGAGATTAGGAAAAAAAAAAAAAAAAACTATCTAAAGGATTTTCCTAGCAAGGTTGCATCTGAGCCTATGTAAGCATGTGAAAGGTAAAGACTTAAAAAACAGTCTATCTGATTTAGCATTTATGATACCCTTCATAACCTTGGAGTAAGAAGTTTCTGTAGAGTTTTAGGCCCCAAACCAGAAACAATTAGTTTTTGAAGTGACTATAAATAATTATAATAATTATTAGACATGGTAAATCAGGATAGCAAAATGGAGATGCCTTAATGAAGCAAAACAGGAAAGAAACTTTGAAATTAAATGTTTATTGCTTATTCCCTTATATTTGTCCCTTTCAGGGATCATGATCCTATGTTTGCACATTTCAAAATAGTACATAGGTACTTTTATCATATTTGAACAGAGAATACTTTTTTTTTTTTTTGGCCAAATGTGTAAGGAAAAGGAAGGAAAGTTTATAGGCTTATTTGCAAAAAAGATTCCATTGTACTTAGAAGAATTGATAGTCCTTTCACAAAAAAACTTACACTGAAAGGATGCTAATTGTGGACATTTTCTGCAGAAAGTATTTCAGTGCATAAATGGTGGTTTCAAAGCAACAAACACACGATTTCAAATCTCATCTCTTAATTGATACTAGTCTGGTGATGCTGGTACTTCAGTAATCTTTGAGGTGTTCTTCCTAGGGATCTCTTAAGTCTGTAAATTTCAGAGAAGGTAATAGCCTCGGTTTTACTCATTTAAGAATTCTTTGTAAATAAATCACAGGTTAAACGATTTTAGCTTAAGACTATTTTCTAAATCCAAATATTGTGAATAATCAAATATATATTTTAAGAAAAAAAAGGCTATTTAAAAAAACCCACATAAGTCATCAGCATTCTTATATATCACTAACAAAACCCAACAGTTAGAGTTACAAAAAGAAATTCCATTTAAAGTTACTACTGATTGTATAAAATATTTAGGAATCTATCTGCCAAGGGAAAATCAGAAACTTTATGAGCAAAACTACAAAACACTTTCCACACAAATTAAGTCTGATCTAACCAACTGGAAAAATATTAAATGCTCTTGGATTGGGCGAGCAAATATGATAAAGATGACAATACTACCTAAATTAATCTACTTATTTAGCGCTATACCAATCAGACTCCCAAAAAACTACTTTGATGAATTAGAAAAAATAGCAACAAAGTTCATATGGAAAAACAAAAGGTCAAGAATTTCAAGGGAATTAATGACAAAATATCAAATGAAGGGGGCCTAGCTGTACCAGATCTAAAATTATATTATAAAGCAGCAGTTACTAAAACCATCTGGTATTGGCTAAGAAATAGACTAGTTGATCAATGGAATAGGTTAGGTTCAAAGGACAAAACAGCCAATAACTTTAATAATATAGTGTTTGACAAACCCAGAGACACCAGTTTCTGGGATAAGAATGCATTATTTGACAAAAATTGCTGGGAAAATTGGAAATCAGTATGGCAGAAACTAGGCATTGACCCACACTTAACACCTTACACCAAGATAAGGTCAAAATGGGTTCATGACCTAGGCATAAAGAATGAGTTTATAAATAAATTGGAAGAGCATAGGATAGTTTACCTCTCAGACCTGTGGAAGAGGGCAGAATTTATGACCAAAGAAGAACTAGAGATCACTATTGACCACAACATAGAAAATTTTGATTATATCAAATTGAAAAATTTTTGTACAAACAAAAAATGCAAACAAGATTAGAAGGGAAACAATAAACTGGGAAAACATTTTTACAATCAAAGGTTCTGATAAAGGCCTCATTTCCAAAATATAGAGAGAATTGAGACTAATCTATAAGAAATCAAACCATTCTCCAATTGATAAATGGTCAAAGGATATGAACAGACAATTCTGAGATGAAGAAATTGAAACTATTTATAGACATATGAAAATATGCTCCAAATCATTATTAATCAGAGAAATGCAAATTAAGACAACTCTGAGATACCACTACACACCTGTCAGATTGGCTAGAATGACAGGGAAAGATAATGGGGAATGTTGGAGGGGATGTGGGAAAACAGGGACACTGATCCATTGTTGGTGGAATTGTGAACACATCCAGCCATTCTGGAGAGCAATTTGGAACTATGCTCAAAAAGTTATCAAATTGTGCATACCCTTTGATCCAGCAGTGTTTCTACTGGGCTTATACCCCAAAGAGATACTAAAGAAAGGAAAGGGACCTGTATGTGCCAAAATGTTTGTGGCAGCCCTGTTTGTAGTGGCTAGAAGCTGGAAAATGAAAGGCTGTCCATCAATTGGAGAATGCTTGAGTAAATTGTGGTATATGAATGTTATGGAATATTATTGTTCTGTAAGGAATGACCAGCAGGATGAATACAGAGAGGACTGGCGAGACTTACATGAACTGATGCTGAGTGAAATGAGCAGAACCAGGAGATCATTATATACCTCAACAACGATACTGTTTGAGGATGTATTCTGATGGAAGTGGATCTCTTCGATAAAGAGAGCCTTAATTGATCAAAGATGGACAGAAGCAGCTATACCCAGAGAAAGAACACTGGGAAATGAATATAAACTGCTTGCATTTTTGTTTTTCTTCCCGGGTTATTTATACCTTCTGAATTCAATTCTCCCTGTGCAACAAGAAAACTGTTTGGTTCTGCACACATATATTGTATCTAGGATATACTGCAACCCATTCAACTTGTAAAGGACTTTTGCCATCTGGGGAAAAGGGTGGAGGGAGGGAGGGAAAAAATTGGAAGAGAAGTGAATGCAAGGGATAATGCTGTAAACAATTACCCTGGCATGCGTTCTATCAATAAAAAGTTATTAAAAAAAAAAAAAAAAAAGAAAAAAGAAAAAAAAAGGCTATTAAAAAAAACCTTTCCCAAACTATTTTAATAGCACATTCTTTGTATGCCCACCTGGAGATAAAATTTCAAAAGAGAGTTAGTGACCATGATCCCTGAAAAAAGAGGATAGGCTGAATACTGAAATCAAAGAGTGGTTGGAGGGGTTTTTATATGTTAAAGATCAAATGCCAGAAATAAGCAAAATCAAATCATCTGAATAAGTGGAATTTGATTGCCAAGCTATGAAAAAAATAATGATGTCAGGTGGATAAAAGTGATGTTCTGTTGAACTCAAATATTTACTTTTTAGGTTCTTCAGGAAGTGATTCTATAACTACTTCGGAGGAAAGTGAAACTCTCACAAGTTCCATGGATGTGGGGTATTTAAAGCATTACCCTTGGCAATCCCTGCCTCAGACTAGAAATCAGAGAGTCTCCAGGACACTGTCTGACCCACCTGTACAATACGAGAAAGACAGAATACAGAATTGTCAGGGTTAGTATTCTGAATTTCCTGCATGTAGATTATTTGCTCAGTTAGTTACATTCCAATGCTCATTGGGGATAGGTAAGCAAAATTAATGATTAATTCATGTGATAACAAAATTCAATACCTGTGGTTACTGCTCTCAGCAGATCAGACTCCAGGAGTGGCAATTTTTAACAAATGCATTGATTTTTTCTTCTAATAAGTGTAACAACTTGTATAAATACTGAAAGGGGCTAGTCTAAATTTATGTGCTCATGTGTCTTAATTGTCATTTGAGCAATTAATTCTAATTTAGGAATCCCATTTTTCCCAAAATGATTCTAATTCTAAAACCTTGAGATTTGATTATTTCCATATAAAATCCATATATCAATAAACTTTTTTTTTTTAATCTTTTTAGATTATTTATAGCTAAGTTCCTCAGTGGTAAACTGAGTCAATTTAAATTTTCCCACCGATTCAATGACCTGGTTAGGTGAAGATTCCCAGTAACAATTTCAATAACATTAACCTGGATGAAATGCAATCACGATACCAGGGAATATTACTGTTTATTGTGTCACTCAAAAATCTATGAATTATATAATTATTTCATACTCAGGGCTTAATGTTTATGTTGGTTTTGTTTCAATCGATTTGTTTGATCAGTGACATATACAGATCTTTAAAAGTTCTGTTAAGCTTTTATTTAAATTATAAAAATCCAACAAATCCTCGCAAACATTTACTTATTCATAAGTCTTTATTTTGTATTTCTGCTTGTGTTTGTCCTTTGCACACACAGATGATATGAGGGACTTTTTCAAGTATTGGCTGAAATTTAGATATACAATGACAGTCAATCGAGTAACTCTGTCAAAATGTGAAGCTAGTGTGGTATGACATAGTCTAGTGCACTTCGAAAGCCTGAGAACTGGATGAGATTAGGAAAAAAAAAAAAAAAACTATCTAAAGGATTTTCCTAGCAAGGTTGCATCTGAGCCTATGTAAGCATGTGAAAGGTAAAGACTTAAAAAACAGTCTATCTGATTTAGCATTTATGATACCCTTCATAACCTTGGAGTAAGAAGTTTCTGTAGAGTTTTAGGCCCCAAACCAGAAACAATTAGTTTTTGAAGTGACTATAAATAATTATAATAATTATTAGACATGGTAAATCAGGATAGCAAAATGGAGATGCCTTAATGAAGCAAAACAGGAAAGAAACTTTGAAATTAAATGTTTATTGCTTATTCCCTTATATTTGTCCCTTTCAGGGATCATGATCCTATGTTTGCACATTTCAAACTAGTACATAGGTACTTTTATCATATTTGAACAGAGAATACTTTTTTTTTTTTTTTGGCCAAATGTGTAAGGAAAAGGAAGGAAAGTTTATAGGCTTATTTGCAAAAAAGATTCCATTGTACTTAGAAGAATTGATAGTCCTTTCACAAAAAAACTTACACTGAAAGGATGCTAATTGTGGACATTTTCTGCAGAAAGTATTTCAGTGCATAAATGGTGGTTTCAAAGCAAAAAACACATGATTTCAAATCTCATCTCTTAATTGATGCTAGTCTGGTGATGCTGGTACTTCAGTAATCTTTGAGGTGTTCTTCCTAGGGATCTCTTAAGTCTGTAAATTTCAGAGAAGGTAATAGCCTCGGTTTTACTCATTTAAGAATTCTTTGTAAATAAATCACAGGTTAAACGATTTTAGCTTAAGACTATTTTCTAAATCCAAATATTGTGAATAATCAAATATATATTTTAAGAAAAAAAAGGCTATTTAAAAAAACCCACATAAGTCATCAGCATTCTTATATATCACTAACAAAACCCAACAGTTAGAGTTACAAAAAGAAATTCCATTTAAAGTTACTACTGATTGTATAAAATATTTAGGAATCTATCTGCCAAGGGAAAATCAGAAACTTTATGAGCAAAACTACAAAACACTTTCCACACAAATTAAGTCTGATCTAACCAACTGGAAAAATATTAAATGCTCTTGGATTGGGCGAGCAAATATGATAAAGATGACAATACTACCTAAATTAATCTACTTATTTAGCGCTATACCAATCAGACTCCCAAAAAACTACTTTGATGAATTAGAAAAAATAGCAACAAAGTTCATATGGAAAAACAAAAGGTCAAGAATTTCAAGGGAATTAATGACAAAATATCAAATGAAGGGGGCCTAGCTGTACCAGATCTAAAATTATATTATAAAGCAGCAGTTACTAAAACCATCTGGTATTGGCTAAGAAATAGACTAGTTGATCAATGGAATAGGTTAGGTTCAAAGGACAAAACAGCCAATAACTTTAATAATATAGTGTTTGACAAACCCAGAGACACCAGTTTCTGGGATAAGAATGCATTATTTGACAAAAATTGCTGGGAAAATTGGAAATCAGTATGGCAGAAACTAGGCATTGACCCACACTTAACACCTTACACCAAGATAAGGTCAAAATGGGTTCATGACCTAGGCATAAAGAATGAGATGATAAATAAATTGGAAGAGCATAGGATAGTTTACCTCTCAGACCTGTGGAAGAGGGTGGAATTTATGACCAAAGAAGAACTAGAGATCACTATTGACCACAACATAGAAAATTTTGATTATATCAAATTGAAAAATTTTTGTACAAACAAAAAATGCAAACAAGATTAGAAGGGAAACAATAAACTGGGAAAACATTTTTACAATCAAAGGTTCTGATAAAGGCCTCATTTCCAAAATATAGAGAGAATTGAGACTAATCTATAAGAAATCAAACCATTCTCCAATTGATAAATGGTCAAAGGATATGAACAGACAATTCTGAGATGAAGAAATTGAAACTATTTATAGACATATGAAAATATGCTCCAAATCATTATTAATCAGAGAAATGCAAATTAAGACAACTCTGAGATACCACTACACACCTGTCAGATTGGCTAGAATGACAGGGAAAGATAATGGGGAATGTTGGAGGGGATGTGGGAAAACAGGGACACTGATTCATTGTTGGTGGAATTGTGAACACATCCAGCCATTCTGGAGAGCAATTTGGAACTATGCTCAAAAAGTTATCAAACTGTGCATACCCTTTGATCCAGCAGTGTTTCTACTGGGCTTATACCCCAAAGAGATACTAAAGAAAGGAAAGGGACCTGTATGTGCCAAAATGTTTGTGGCAGCCCTGTTTGTAGTGGCTAGAAGCTGGAAAATGAAAGGCTGTCCATCAATTGGAGAATGCTTGAGTAAATTGTGGTATATGAATGTTATGGAATATTATTGTTCTGTAAGGAATGACCAGCAGGATGAATACAGAGAGGACTGGCGAGACTTACATGAACTGATGCTGAGTGAAATGAGCAGAACCAGGAGATCATTATATACCTCAACAACGATACTGTTTGAGGATGTATTCTGATGGAAGTGGATCTCTTCGATAAAGAGAGCCTTAATTGATCAAAGATGGACAGAAGCAGCTATACCCAGAGAAAGAACACTGGGAAATGAATATAAACTGCTTGCATTTTTGTTTTTCTTCCCGGGTTATTTATACCTTCTGAATTCAATTCTCCCTGTGCAACAAGAAAACTGTTTGGTTCTGCACACATATATTGTATCTAGGATATACTGCAACCCATTCAACATGTAAAGGACTTTTGCCATCTGGGGAAAAGGGTGGAGGGAGGGAGGGCAAAAATCGGAACAGAAATGAATGCAAGGGATAATGCTGTAAAAAATTACCCTGGCATGCATTCTATCAATAAAAAGTTATTAAAAAAAAAAGAAAAAAGAAAAAAAAAGGCTATTAAAAAAAACCTTTACCAAACTATTTTAATAGCACATTCTTTGTATGCCCACCTGGAGATAAAATTTCAAAAGAGAGTTAGTGACCATGATCCCTGAAAAAAGAGGATGGCTGAATACTGAAATCAAAGAGTTGTTGGAGGGGTTTTTATATATTAAAGGTCAAATGCCAGAAATAAGCAAAATCAAATCATCTGAATAAGTGGAATTTGATTGCCAAGCTATGAAAAAAATAATGATGTCAGGTGGATAAAAGTGATGTACTGTTGAACTCAAATATTTACTTTTTAGGTTCTTCAGGAAGTGATTCTGTAACTACTTCTGAGGAAAGTGAAACTCTCACAAGTTCCATGGATGTGGAGTATTTAAAGCATTACCCTTGGCAATCCCTGCCTCAGACTAGAAATCAGAGAGTCTCCAGGACACTGTCTGACCCACCTGTACAATACGAGAAAGACAGAATACAGAATTGTCAGGGTTAGTATTCTGAATTTCCTGCATGTAGATTATTTGCTCAATGAGTTACATTCCAATGCTCATTGGGGATAGGTAAGCAAAATTAATGATTAAGTCATGTGATAACAAAATTCAATACCTGTGGTTACTGCTCTCAGCAGATCAGACTCCAGGAGTGGCATTTTTTTTACCAAGTGCATTGATTTTTTCTTCTAATCAGTGTAACAACTTGTATAAATACCGAAAGGGGCTAGTCTAAATTTATGTGCTCATGTGTCTTAATTGTCGTTTGAGCAATTAATTCTAATTTAGGAATCCCATTTTTCCCAAAATGATTCTAATTCTAAAACCTTGAGATTTGATTATTCCCATATAAAATCCATATATCAATAAACTTTTTCATTTTTTTAAATCTTTTTAGATTATTTATAGCTAAGTTCCTCAGTGGTAAACTGAGTCAATTTAAATTTTCCCACCGATTCAATGACCTGGTTAGGTGAAGATTCCCAGTAACAATTTCATTAACATTAACCTGGATGTAATGCAATCACGATACCAGGGAATATTAATGTTTATTGTATCACTCAATAATCTATGAATTATATAATTATTTCATACTCAGGGCTTAATGTTTGTGTTGGTTTTGTTTCAATCGATTTGTTTGATCAGTGACATGTACAGATCTTTAAAAGTTCTGTTAAGCTTTTATTTAAATTATAAAAATCCAACAAATCCTCGCAAACATTTACTTATTCATAAGTCTTTATTTTGTATTTCTGCTTGTGTTTGTCCTTTGCACACACAGATGATATGAGGGACTTTTTCAAGTATTGGCTGAAATTTAGATATACAATGACAGTCAATCGAGTAACTCTGTCAAAATGTGAAGCTAGTGTGGTATGACCTATTCTAGTGCACTTCGAAAGCCTGAGAACTGGATGAGATTAGGAAAAAAAAAAAACAACTATCTAAAGGACTTTCCTAGCAAAGTAGCATCTGAGCCTATGTAAGCATGTGAAAGGTAAAGACTTAGAAAACAGTCTATCTGATTTAGCATTTATGATACCCTTGATAACCTTGGAGTAAGAATTTTCTGTAGAGTTTTAGGCCCCAAACCAGAAACAATTAGTTTTTGAAGTGACTATAAGTAATTATAATTATTAGACATGGTAAATCAGGATAGCAAAATGGAGATGCCTTAATGAAGCAAAGCAGGAAAGAAACTTTGAAATTAAATGTTTATTGCTTATTCCCTTATATTTGTCCCTTTCAGGGATCATGATCCTATGTTTGCACATTTCAAAATAGTACATAGGTAATTTTATCATATTTGAACAGAGAATACTTTTTTTTTTTTTTTTGGCCAAATGTGTAAGGGAAAGGAAGCAAAGTTTATAGGCTTATTTGCAAAAAAATTCCATTGTACTTAGAAGAATTGATAGTCCTTTCACAAAAAACTTACACTGAAAGGATGCTAATTGTGGACATTTTCTGCAGAAAGTATTTCAGTATAGTGCATAAATGGTGGTTTCAAAGCAAAAAACACATGATTTCAAATCGCATCTCTTAATTGATACTAGTCTGGTTATGCTGGTACATCAGTAATCTTTGAGGTGTTCTTCCTAGGGATCTCTTAAGTCTGTAAATTTCAGAGAAGGTAATAGCCTCGGTTTTACTCATTTAAGAATTCTTTGTAAATAAATCACAGGTTAAACGATTTTAGCTTAAGACTATTTTCTAAATCCAAATATTGTGAATAATCAAATATATATTTTAAGAAAAAAAAGGCTATTAAAAAAAACCTTTCCCAAAGTATTTTAATAGCACATTCTTTGTATGCCCACCTGGAGATAAAATTTCAAAAGAGAGTTAATGACCATGATCCCTGAAAAAAGAGGATAGGCTGAATACTGAAATCAAAGAGTGGTTGGAGGGGTTTTCATATGTTAAAGATCAAATGCCAGAAATAAGCAAAATCATATCATCTGAATAAGTGGAATTTGATTGCAAAGCTATGAAAAAAATAATGATGTCAGGTGGATAAAAGTGATGTACTGTTGAACTCAAATATTTAATTTTTAGGTTCTTCAGGAAGTGATTCTATAACTAATTCAGAGGAAAGTGAAACTCTCACAAGTTCCACGGATGTGGGGTATTCATGGCTTTACCCTTGGCAATCCCCACCTCAGACTAGAAATCAGAGTGTCTCCAGGAAACAGTTTGTACAATATGAGAAAGACAGAATACAGAAAAATGGTAGGGGTTAATATTCTGAATTTCCTGTACGTAGATTATTTGCTCAATTTGTTACATTCCAGTGGTCATTGGGATAGCTAAGCAAAATTAATGATTAAGTCATGTGATAACAAAATTCAATACCTTTGTCCTTTTTTTACCAAGTGCATTGATTTTTTCCTCTAATCAGTGTAACAACTTGTATAAATGCTGAAAGGCCTAGTCTAAATTTATGTGCTCATGTGTCTTAATTGTCATTTGAACAATTAATTCTAATTTATGAATCCTTTTTTTCCCAAATGATGCCAATTCTAAAACCTTGAGGTTTGAATATTCCCATATAAAATCCATATATGAATAAACTTTTTCTTTTTTTTTAATCTTTTTAGATTATTTATAGCTAAGTTCCTCATTGGTAAATTGAATCAATTTAAATTTTCCCACTGATTAAATGACCTGGTTAGCTGAAGATTCCCAGTAACAATTTCAATAACATTTACTTGGATGAAATGCAGTCAAGGAATTTGTGCCTTTTTTACCAAGTTTATTGATTTTTTTCCTGTAATCAGTATATCAACTTCTACAATTGCTGAAAGGGTAGAGTCTAAATTTATGTCCTAATGTGTCCTGATTGTCCTTTATGCAATTAACTCTAATTTCTGAATCTTTTTTTGTTTCTAATCCTTAAATCTTGAGGTTTGGATATTTACATATAAAATCCACATATAAATAAACTTTTCCTTTTTTTTTTTCCCTAGCTTTTTAGATTATTCATAGCTAACTTTCTCAGTGGTAAATTGAGTCAAATTAAATTTTCCCCTTGATTAAATGGCCTGGTTAGGTGAAGATTTCCAGTAACAATTTCAGTGCCATTAACTTGAATGAAATGAAAACCACACAGCAAGGAATATTATTTTTAATTGTATCTCTCAAAAACCTACCAATTATATAATTATTTTATACTCAGGATTACTTATTTATGTTGGTTTTGTTTAAATAGATTTGTTTGATCATTGACATCTGCAATTCTTTAATAGTTTTTGTAAACTTTTATTTAAATTTTTAAATATTTAACAAATTCTGACAAACCTTTAGTTATTCATACGTCTTGTATTTTGTGTTTCTGCTTATATTTATTTGTCATTTGTTCACAAAGATGTTATGAGGGACTTTTTCAAATATGAGCTGAGATTTAAGTATACAGTGACAATGATCCCTTTAGCAGACAGTCAATTTAATAACTCTGGAAAATGTGAAGCTAGTGTGGTATGACCTATTCTGCATACTTCCTAAATTTTAAATCCTGGGATTTGCATGAGATTAGCAATAAAAACTATCTAAAGGGATTTTCACAGCAAGGTCATGTAATGCCAGAGAAACTGAGGCAAGATAGAGATTAGAGAGTATTCAATACTTTATTTGAAAGGCAGCGAGTTACTGGGACCAAATGGATCCATGGTTTGGTCCTAGGCCTGAATGAGAGTATTGTCTCCAAGAATCTAGCAAATCATTTGAGTTGTCAATAACCTATATATACACAAGGCTCAGACACAGGAAGTATTCGAGGCAAGGGCAGAATCATGGTGCTGAAATCAGAAATAGGACTCTGACAAGGGTGGGTGATCCAGTGGAGATGGGGATGACATAATGGGGGTGGGGGGGGAGGTACTCTGGAGATGGGGAGGGGCATCTTGATAAGACAGTATCTAATATTTTGATTGGAATGGGAAGAGACATTCTTATATTCTAATTTTTAAGATCTTTTATCTTTATCAAATATTCTGAGTTAGGCGTGGTTTTGCAGGATTGATCAGAACAAGTATAAACTGAGAAAGAACAATTAGGGAAACCGAGGCAGGGCAGTTTAGAGGAACTGAGTTAGGACAAAAAAAGAGAATTGTGGCACAACATTCCATACTCTCTCTTCTGAATATTCAAGTCATTGAATTATCTTCCTCTAGGAAGTCTTAGCACCATAATTTTGACCAACCCTTTCTAAAGCAAATAAAACAAACGAAAACGAGAAAAATGCAAGGACTTATGGCAAGGGCAAGTCTCTCCCAGAAAACCCCAGAGTTATTAGCATAAAAAACAGCATCCCTCATTGAGGGAGACACACAGGCCTCCCTCTTGCAGAAATAGCAGTTCCTCTGCAGTTGGGGAGCATCTCAGCCAGGGAATCCAGTTTGAGATGGACAGTTCACTGTGAGTTAGGTCTGTGGTCATTTGTGCATTTAACCCTTTGCTTATATAGGGAGTAGCAGTGCTCAGGATGGTCCTGCTGCCCATCCTAACAGGGGCACCCTAAGTCTGTCAGGGACTCTATAGAGGGGAAGAAGTGGGGCCTGGAGTTGGTCCGCCTATCCCGTCTTGATAGAACAGGAATTGCTGCTAGGAAACAGATTTCTGAACAGAGTATCAGAGTATCATACAGATCAAAGCAGACACATCCTGAACTTTTAGAGGCCTGATAACAAACTGCAAGGTCCTTTGAGAATGCTGAAATGCTAATTAATGAACTGGGGTGACAGGGGTAGAGAAACAGATCAGAGAGACTGCCAATCCCAAGACAGATGTCTGATTTCTGATTGTTTCTAAAAAATAATCCCCAAAACTGAGTCTGCCAGGGCAATTCCAACAGAATGAGGGATTTCAAAGTTAAAACATAACCAGCAAATCATAGTCCAGTAAATTTTAAGGAAAGAATTGGAATGTTTAGCTAATTTCCAACTCCATCTGAACTAATGAGATAGGGGGTGGGGCAGAAGTACTTAAGAAAATACATCAGTTTCCCCAATTTCCTAACCAGTTTTCTTCCTCCCTTTTTTTTTTCTCACATAAAGAAATTATCAAATAACCATTCCACATATAAATTCCAAGAGTGAATCAAAATTCTTATATATAACAGACTAGTAGAGTAAGTTTCCTAAAAATCCCTCAAACATACAGCAAGAGTTACATAGTTTTAACAAATCCATCCCAAATTTACAACATACAGCAATAGATGACCCAATCAGGGTTCCTAAATTCCCTCATATCAGTCCATCAGGGGTAAGGGATGAAGCCTCCTTCAAAACTGCTTCAGGATGGGCAGTGCAGGAGGCTCTCAGTCCATGCAGGGGATACACATGGTGTAGCCTGGCGTGCTGACAGTCAAAGCTGATCTAGGTGCCAGAAGCAAATCAATACCCAAAATCTAGAACAAAAAACAAAATTTAACAAATAAAGGTTAGAAAAGTCTGATACAAAATGTGAAGAGGCCAGTGTAAATTGGCCACCAGCTTAATGGGTTTCTTCACAGGACAGGCAAACGGCTTTCAGCTATAGTCCCAATAGATAAAATGGCAGTTACGCTTTTGTCCTTTCATTAGTTAGAAACCTTAAAAAAAAAAAACTTGAATATCCAGACACAATATCCAGTAACAGATAGATGGTCAGACTACTTATTTGCCCAAGTATTTAGGATATAATGATTACATATAACTAGGTTGGATCAGCAAGTTATGACATATATAACCAGACTGGAAATAGCAAGGTATAACATAAGTGGATTGCATTAACAGTTTCTGTTGACCATTGCTCTGCTCATAGAAATCAGTCACAGGAAGAAAAAAAATGCAGGAACCCAACTATAAAGTAATATAAGCAGTTTAAACTTGACTTTCAGCAAACCAGGATAAAATAGCTTTAATTCATTTGTACTTTAATTAATTGTCCCACTGTCAGAGTGTGGAGCTTTAAAACTCCCAAATAGCATTAATTATTAAGCCCAAGAAGTTTTACTTCCAATAACAAATCCCATTAACCAAAGTTTCAGATAAATCCTAAACAGATATTTACCATAACCTTATATTTATAACAGAATTTCTCAGTAAGTTCACTTCTTTCAGATCTAAGTAGACAGTTTCATAAGTGAACATGATACATATAAATCATTTTGCTTTAAAATACCTAATACATAGATATTCCAAATTGCATATTGTCCATAACAGAAACATTTTCAAAAGGACAAAAAAAAAAAAAAAGCTATTATTTTCAGAACCTCTTTAAATGACCTCAGGATATAATCAAACTAATACAGAATACCCAATTCTATATAAAAGAATCTGAAAGATTCCTTAAAATATCAGTTAAACAGTAGAAGCAATTAATATTTGAACCAGCAAGAAGCTGCAGTTGTTTAAAAAAAAAAAGCCACAATCTTAATGGGAGGAGGGGGATTAGATTGTTCCTTTCTACATGGTCGCCCTTCCCCCATTCTGCCATGGTTCCTGACCCCAACTTCACACAGCTAATCTTTTTAGGGGACCATTTTCTATAGGATTCACTCTCCAGCTAAAGACAGGCACCAACCTCATGGGGTATCTCCTTTCTCATGGCAAATGGCAAATTCATGAGGGATTTGTGCCTTTTTGTTCCCTGTTTCTGGAAAGCCATTTTCCTCTCTCTTCCTCCTTCTCTCACACCATCTCTTCCTGTCTCCCCTCTCTCTCTCCCTCCTCCCAATGCCTACTTGTTTAAACTTTTTCTGACATACTTTAAACACTCCCAAACCAATAACCATTCAAAATAAATGCTCCATTTAAACTATTAATTGCTTTTACAAATCAATCTTTCTTTCCCCATCTTTAAAACACTTAAAAAAAAAAACCTTTTTACTTAAAGATTTGCAAATAACTTTGAACCAAATTTCATAAAATTTATACATATAACCAATAGAGCTGATAAATTTTTAAGGCATCACTCATAGTTGTAATGTTGTAATAATTTACAAATTACCCAATATTTCTAGAAAGCAACATAATATCTAAGTAGGGAGATACAAACACAACTTCCCAAGGTAAGTTACTGGCATTTTGTTTTAATAACCTATATTTTAACTTAAAATCCAATAAAATACAGCTTTAAATTCCCAATAATAGAAAACTGCTTTTTCTATCATATTTCAAATCATGAATTTCACTAAACATTATAGATTTGTTTTTGTTTTTGTTTTTCTTTCTGGCCCTATGTGGCCTTTATTCTCAATGGACTTTTCCTAAGCTCCAGCTTTGGCCAGAGTTGGAGCCTTTAGAAAAGTCAGATCCTTTTTTACCTAATTAGAGGCATGTGACCCTTTTCAGGCAAGTTAACAGAACTTCTTTAACAAGCTATTGTTCTTTTAATATCCTTATACTTAAAGATAACTAAATCTACCCTGTATAGGCACCAGTAAAATTATTTCCCACATTTTTAAAACTGCCCAAAAGAATACTCAGAACAAAATCTGGCATGCAAAGGCAATAGTGAAATTATCTCTATGATTTCAGAATCATCCTAAAATTCCTAATCAAATGTTTCCTCCAGCTCGAGTTTCAAAGCAATTAACATAAATTCCTTTTGTTCTTATCAGCCTAACCCAAGCCAAGCCAAGCCTGAATTTTAAACTACTTCAAGGAAAAACCTGAGTTTCAGTTTTAAAATACTTATAAATTAGTGCAACAAATTAAAATCATAAGCAAATTTTATACAGAGTACAGTTGCAACATTGAAATAACCAATATCCAAATTTCTTAATCATTGTTCTTAAACCTTTAGAAGAGCTCTTAACCAACAGAATAGACAGACAAGTCACACAGAACACAGAACCCAAATCACACAAACGTAGACTATGCAGTTGTTATTACATTAAGCAAAATATGTAACTCACAGACTATCTGGAAACCTTAGACTAGCCCTGAGGGAAGTTGTTGGAGTTTGAGAGTCTTCCCTCCCAGAATCCAAACAGGAGCCTTCTGAGGCTTCCAGGCCCCAGTTTGGTGCATTTCTCTGCCTTCACAGAGAATGCCCAGAGATAACCAGATAGTACCAAAAGGTAACATTCTCAGCTAGATTAAATATAAAAATCAATCTTTATAGCTTTCTCTACTTTGCTTCTGGGAAATGAGCATCTCACATGAAACTTAAAATCCTAACAGTAGATTGAAATTGCAAAATAATCAGATCAATGCAAAAGTAAGATAGAAGTTTATGTCTAATCTCAAGATAGATTGCAATAGCTAAAATTATATCTGTTATAACTGCTATTACTGTTAATGGGGAGAGAAGGGAAGGATTTCATTCATAGAAGAAAAGCAATTCTAAATAAAATGCATTTTCATTTAAATATTACTTTAGACTTGAAACAAGAATTGAAACTTAAAGGAACATCAGATAGAAGCCAAGAAATTTTAAATAAAAGTGACCACAAACAGGTATGGAAAAGTGATATTGAAATTTTTGATATTTTATTTTAGTAAAAGTGCCTTTCATGCTAATTTTACTGGAAGTTTTTCAGAACTTAGTGTACTTTTGTATTTTTGTCTTATTTCAGGAGCTGAAATTTTCTTTGGAGTTATAGGGACCAACAGCAAAACCCCTAGCTATGTAATAACAGAGTAAAGGAGCAGTCCCAGGATAATGTATTTTTGTACCTTTCTTAAATGATAAAAGAAGTTTATTTAAACTAGTTGATTATTTCATTGTTTTGCCCTAATTCAGCAAAATAATTGTGATAACAGAATTACCATAGATCTAGATGTATGTGAAAGAGCATTTTAATCCTGATTTCTTTATGATAGACAAGTTAAAATTTATTGTCACCAAGGGCAAAATAATCCAGAATGTCAATATCTGGAAAATATATGTCACTTTAGAAAAATATGGTAAATTCTATCAATGTATAAAAAATGTTAATTATCGCATTAAAATGTCATAATAATAATAATTTCTTAGGTTGATGATCAAAATTAATGTAGTTTATCTTTGTCCCAAATAACCAATCCTGTCTGCAGTATCCCCCCAAAGTAGTCAAAAACTTTGTGACCTTGAAAAATTACTACCCAAGAAAAACAACCCACTGTATATTTGAACAACTCGTAATAGTTGGGGGTGTTTTCTTATGTTGAGCTGTAATTTACCTTTCTATATTGGGCAGCAAGGGCTAATGATTCTGACTTAAAGAGTCAAGTTGAAGAAATCCAGACCTTCTTCTGCATTCTAATCCCCTAAGTTTTTGATGACTATTATCCTGGCATCCTCTAAACTAGACACTCCCACTTGCTTCCTGTGATACAAATCAAGGCTCCCTTCTAAGGTCTCTTTTAGTTCTCTGGCCTGCACTTTTCCAGTGTCTAAGCATCATAATGCCTAGCATGTCTTCTTTTACTTTTGCTGCCAAGATCACATTAGCCTTTTGAAAGCCTCATCATATTAAACTTATGGCCCATTAGCAAATATTTCTACATCTTTCTCTGAGAATTTCTATGAAAAGTTGTTTTGCCCCCATTGTATACATATGCAGCTTACTTTTAAAAATCCAATTCCAGTATTTTAAATTTATCCCTTTTGAAATGTTCCTTGTTAGCACTATCTCATTGTTCCAATCTATAAAGATGCATTGGAATCTCAGTTCTGTAACTTATTTCATCTGCAGCCTTTACTGATCCCATGCCATTTACAACTCTAATAAGCATTCCATCTATCGCTTCATCAGTGTAAAATGTTAAACAGAGCAAGTACTGAGGAGAAAGCTACCTGTTGCCCTCCAGGGCGAATTAGTGTTCTTTAGATCTGCCCAGAGATAAAAAGTCCAAATATTTCTTTAATACGATTTTTGTCCTAATCCTCAAAGACCTTGTGAGAAACGTTTTCAAATACTTGTTGAAATCCAGGCACACTGGGTTTTTGCCATTCCTTGAAGCTAGTGTTCTATTCTCTAGTGATGAAAAAACAGTTTTTTTGAAAAAGGAAACGTGATGTGTCTAGTATAACTTGTCATAATGAACACATCCATTTTTATTTATCCTCCCTTAGACCCTTTTATGGGAAATATGCAGGAACTATTACTCAGGCTAGAATTTCTCAGGAATCAATAACATTCACCTTCTCTAATCCCATGGCAACTCCCTGGTAAACCGTAATTACTGAAAGATTCTTCAGTTCAGTGTGTCAATTTGCTGCAGCATCTTGTGGAGCTAACCTGACCTCAGTGGGGATGATCTCAGGATGCCTCTTGCTCTAGTCTCCCAGGAATGTCTTCCTTAACGGAATTAGAAGAGTCCTAAAGCCCATGTTTCAGATGCTTTCTGTAAGATAGAATCTGATCTCGAGTCTTTTTTTATCATGTTCACGTAGTCGACACAACCTGCACAATCAAGGGGCAAGAGAGGCTTGAAAAACAAACCAGGTCCCATAGCCTCACCTTCCCACAGCATCTTTCTACAACTAGATTCCAGTTCACAACCAGAGCCTTCAATCTTAGCTCTTTCTGGCCGACACAGTTCAATCATTTGTTTGAACTGTTATATCTCTGCCCTAGAAACAAGAATTGAAATGACCATTCCAATGTGATTTCTTAAAAATGAAAAATTATATATCATATAACTTATCCTCATTAATTGATTATAGAACTTTAATCAGAGTATTGCCCAAATAGTACCACAGTCAGCAACAGGTCAGTGAATTGAATTGAACCCTTACTTTTACATGAAAAGATTCTTTTACCTCCTCTGTGTTTATTAAAGAAAATAACACTCTATCATGAATAATAATATAGAACATAAAGAACAATAAAGAACATGAGGTGCTTTAAAAGGCAATTTGGACCCTAACAATGAATGTTTGTAGCTAAAAGCTCACTGTTAACTTGTTAGGATTATTTGGATGAGATTCCTGTCCACATGTAATGCATTCATTTTCTTGATAGATCTGTATATTTAGAATATAGTGAAAATCAGGCAAATAAAGTGTTGCCATCTCATTTAAATTATGACTTAAAATGTCCAATTTTGGGGAAATGATATTCAAGGTAATTTGAAATAATTTATTTTTGTATAAACAGCTAAGTGGCATAGTGGATAGAGTTTCAGGCCTGGTGTCATGAAGATTCATCTTCATGAGTTTAAATATGGTTTCAAATAAGTATTAATTATATAGGCCTGGTCAAGTTAATTAATCTTTTTGCCCTAATTTCCTTATGTGTAAAGTGAGCTGGAGGACAAAATGCAAAATATTCCAGTATCTTTGCCAGGAAAACCTCAAATAGGGTGATGAAAAGTCAGAGATAACTGAATAGTAACAATAACAACAACAAGATAATTATGGTCATTTTTAAATGATAGAATGTGATTCTGTCATGTAAACATTTTTGAAAATATAATTTACTCCAAAATATCTGTAGGTATGCATCATTATTGTTGTTTGTCTCATGTAATTATGGAACTATAATCCCAACACATCTGAACAATTGAAGAATTGTACTGGATCAGGGAATCACGTCTTCCTTAACTATTTTAAAGTCATCACTTCCTACTCTATTGGTACCCAATAATTCTGAAGATTCATCTTCATGAGTTCAGATATAGTTTCAAATAATTATTAATTATATAGCCCTGGTCAAATTACTTAAATCTTTTTTGCCTCAGTTTCCTGATGAGTAACATGAGCTAGAGGAGGAAATGGAAAATCATTCCAATATCTTTGCCAAGAAAATCTCAAATAGGGTTATAAAAAGTCAGACATGACTGAACAAGAAAAAATAAAAAGTCGATTGTGGTCATTTGTAAATGATATAATGTAAACATTTTTAAAAATACAATTTATTCCCAAATACCTGTAGGTAGGCATCATTACTGTGGTTTTTCCCATGTAATTATGGAACTATAAATCCGAAATCATCTGAACATTTGAAGGAATGTACTGGGTCAGAGAATAGTCTTCCTTAACTATTTTGAAAGAGCAACCACCAAATTCCTACTCCTATTCCGCAATACCCAAAAGCTTAAGTTACATATTGTAATCATTTCTTATTTCTTGTTCTGAATTACAAGAAACTTTCTAAATCAGATATACAAATTGGAATATTAGACTAGGTAGCCAAAAGAACAAGAATAACCCTAAAGAAAATTCAGACAGAGTCCTAAAAGAAATGTAATGAACTCAGATTCTCTTTTATGAAAATCCTTATAATATTTGACATTCGAAAGAATTTTGCTTTCTATGGACATTTTTATTTTCTTAGCCAAATGTATTGTGTATTGTGTTGTGACTTAAAATACTAAAAAAAATATTGAAAATATAAGCTAACTTTGAGAAATTTGTCACAAATGCATCTGATTGAACTAATACTTTTATGGCAATCTGATAAGTCATCTTTACTGATTTTACTAAACTCATTACTTTTTTGCTTTTCAAAACAAAATTAAACGCAATTTTGCTGATTAATCACTTGATATCAGTTTTCAAAAGGGCATTAATACACTATTTCTCTATTTATCCCACAACTAACAAATTGTAGAATTGGGACTTAGACCTTGATCTTCTGACTTCAACTTCAGTTCTCCTTTTCTTGCATTTAATTGTTTTTCAATATATGTTTTCATTTGCTATAGATATTTGCTTAATTGACTGGCTTTAAATACCATGAAATTAGCACAGTTCATTCATTGAATTTTATTTTGGGGGAAGGAGCATTGACAGTCATTGAGTCAAGCCTCATTATCTTATAAATGGGAAATTTTAGGCTCAGGAAAGTTAGATTGCATGGCCAGGGACTTTTGGCTCATTATACCTTAACATGTCTGTCTTTTAATTACCTTTTCACAATAATAACTGAAGATATAATACAGGATAGTGGATAGATATTCAAACTCATTCAGTTAAATTTAAATTTAAGTGCGGCTTTTAACAGGTACTAGCTGTATTACCCTGGGGCAAGTCCCATTGATCTTACTGGGCAATTGATACTAGGAGCAGAGGTTCATCTGACTTTGTGGAGGGAGTTCCCTCACTTGAGGTTACTCACACTGAAAAACAATGAGACTAATATTTGTATAACTCTCAAATTACAAAGTCATCTCATGTGATCTCCATTACTATTCCTATGAAGGGGTGTGACCCATATTCATGGACAAATCAATAGAAGCGCAAAGAAAATAATAAGTGACTTTCCAAAATAGTCAATTTGTTATTTAAGCTTAAAGCTTCCAATACAAACTCAATGCTAACTCTAAAATATATATAAACTACTAAGTAATGCCGTATTCGAATACAGGGGAGCTGTTGGAATACACGGGAGCCACCTGACAGTGGTGGCTTGAGATCCAACCCAGACCAGCAGAATGGATCCCCCTTGTGAGAGGATGATACAAGGAGGCTGAGATGTAGTTGCTGTTCTCTGACCTCTCCGAGAGGCCGTTGTGCTGCCTGACCCCTCTCTTCTTCCCTCTGCCTCCAATTTATCTCATTCCCAATCTACAACTCCTGTGTCAGCAAAGGATGTCTTGAAACTCCTTCAGTTGTCATGATCCACAGCTGTGCAGGCTCTCAGAGAATTGACCTGTCCCTTAACAATGCCATTTGATTCTGAATCTAATGTAGGGACCTCCATCCAATGTGCTGGCTTCTGCTACTAGTTCATCATTTTTGTCCAAATTACTTAATGCATCTGTGCTTCAGGTTCCTCATCTACAAAATGATAGCATTAGATTAAGACATTTTTTCCTAATATTTTTTCTTTCCTAAAAAAAAGATTGTGCTTCTGTGAATTTGCATAAAGAACAGCATTGATTTTCCATAAGGTAGAAGTCACAGTGCCTAAATCTCACTCTACTCAATTTCCTATGTTGTTAATCCAATATTTCAGGGATGACCTTCAATTTTTTTTTGGCTTTTATTTATTATTTTACTTTTTAAACTTGACAGTAAGGAATAAGAAATGAGAAATGGGATGGGAAACACCCATCATATGGTGGGGAATAAACTTGATCTATTGGTTCATGGTGGGGACATGGTGGAAAAGGCGAAAAATAAATCATATATTGTGTCTCTTTGTCCCTGTTTGCTTGTTAAAGGAGAGAATATGAAAAAGGGATGAGGAAGCAAAATGAGGTCACAATTGAGCTACCATTTTGAAATTTCATTCAATTTTTCTGCTTTCAAACAAAATGTATAAAATTATGACCATTTTTATATCCAAAATAAAAAAATGAAGATAATATATATTGAGGATAATGTGTATTTAAAAATAAAAGTAGAAAAATTCAAGGCAGCATGGCATATTTGATAGTGAGCCAAGAAGATCTAGTTAAAGTCCAACCTCTGACATATGTATGCAAATAATTTAATATCTGTCTTCTAGACATTGGTAGCATTGGTAGAGGGAATTTTCTTTTCGGGTTACTCCTTGCACTAATTAAATCACAAGTCTAGTACTCATACCAAGTAAGCATATAAATGTATATGTATAAAAATATGCGTTTGTGAATGTGTGCTTGTGTGTATATACATATATATTTACATACACACAGAGATACACAGCAATGAAGTGACAATAATACTAAGTTTTCTTTTTAGGTCGAAGAGGAAAAACATAAGCATCTACACAATAAAACAGAAACATTGGAGAGAAAATATAGTCAGCAATTAACTGAAAACAAAGTTACAGGCAAAGTTAAGGAGCTAAATAAAATTCCTGGGGAAGAAATTCCAAGCATTTCTTCCAAGGAAAATTTAGCACCTGTATACCATATTTTAAACGGGTAAGTTTGTCAAAATATTTAACTGGAGTATTATTCAAATATTAAGATTCATGGTATGTTCAATTTGCTCTAAAAATCTATAGATTCAGATTCACTCTGCATCCACTTGTTTTATTTCGGGAAAGAAATCAAGGTCTCATGAATGGATATTGTTCTATTACTGTAAGTAATAAGGGGGGGGTGGTCAGAAAGGAGAAAAAATTTCAGAAACAAGGTTTTGCAATGGCAAGTGTTACACTATCTTTGTATATATTTTGAAAATAAAAACTTATTTAAAACTACAAGAGGGAAAATATTAAATAAAAAAGAATCCTGAAAATTAAAATTAAAGTTTTGTTCCCAAAGTTTACTGCAAAATTTGCTCTTGACTATTTTAAAAATTTATCCATTTTTAATAATCTTTCAAGACTATATAACTCAATTACTTGCATTTTTTTTTCCAAATGTACTAATGAACTCTAGATTGGAAGGTGAAAAAGACAACAGAGAAGAATCACAGTCGGAAATTCATTACCCTTCCTCTGCAAGTTCTGCTCTACTTGAACATGATGAACTTCTGTTATTAAAACTAAGGTTTCACCGAGAACGAGATAAATGGTTTCGTTCAAAAAAAAAACTAATACATAAGATTGACCTCTTGTTAATACAGCTTTCTGAAGTTGAAGATGAGAACCAGCATCATGATTCCCTTAGCATGACAAAATTAAGTTTAGAAAAAACACAGAGAAAATTAAAGCAGTCTACACAAAAAGTAAAGGACCTCACAAAGGAAAATCATATTCAAACGGAAAATTTTAATAGATCAAGTTTCAAACAAGAGTCCGTGAAAGAACGATTAACTCAAACACAGAAGGGAATTAAACAGCATCAAAAACCATTTGAAACTGCCCAAAACAAAGATGTATCAAAAGTAGTGGTATCAAAAGGTGTTATGGTTCAGCTTACACATACTTCTATGACCTTTTATGCTGATACTGAAAAAGAAGATTGTGTGGCAGAAGAGGAAAATGAGAAGGCAGTTGATCATTATATCCATGTAAAAGAACTGCTACGTAAATATGAAAATGAGATGGCAGAAAGAAAGGTATGTCTTTTAAATAATATCATCTGACAACCATTTACTATTTTGAATTTAATTTCAAAGTTATTTTGATCAAGATAAATTAGGAATCTGAATTTTTAGCACATTTCTGATATTAGTAACTTTCAGTATAAAATTTCTGCCATGTAAGAAAGGAGAATGAGGAAGCATTCATGATAAAAATTAACCTGATATTCGTTTTTTAGATAAGATGACTCATTTTGATTATAAGTATTGTGTAGCTAGCCCATGAAATTTTAAATGCATAGTATTGGTTAATGAATGTAGGTAGAGTTAAGCATTTTTAAATAAATATTGAAAAATTTGTAGTTGTAATAATTTGCCTGGTATTCCTTTAATGCTACAATCGAATAAATTATTAGAAATGCTGAAGCAAAATAAATCCTGAAAAATTATACTAGGAGAAACGTAGCAATTCAAATTAGTCATCCAAATTGAGATACTGTAGGGCATTATAATTACCTTTTTTATAACTATTAAAACATGTTTGTCAATCTAACTAATTTTAATACAAACTACTGTGAACCGATTTTAGAAACATTAAACAGCTGATCATATTTTTAGTGAAATTACAAAGATTAGTAACTACTTTTATTTAAGATTTAGGAAAGTAATTCTGTTCAAAGAGACTGCGAGTATACATTAAGTATTAGTTTTGGTGTGTGGTAATAAAGCCATTTTTTTAAAAAGTGCTTTTAATTCCTTACTACATATTTACTATTTATGTCAGTATTTTTTCAATGTTTTTAGTAATACTTGTTGTATAATATCCAGAATTGCAGTTCTGGGATCAGAACCTTTTATTTCTTGAAAATAGAAAGCTTTTTTACTGCCTAATACCAATTCTATTAGATTTTTGTGACGCTTTTCACGTTTTCAGTGAACGGAAGGATTATTGAACTGTGTAACAATTTCAGATAAGAAAAAATAGATTTTATTTTTAGTCTTTATAATCATGTGGTTGAATCTATTCATTTCACAGTGGAATTTAGGGTTTTTGGGTGGTAATTCAGTTAATTTTGCCAATTTTCTTTAGACAATTTTACATTGAGTTATTTTTAGCTTATTCCTGTTTGAAAGGGTGTTAGATTTTAGTTGAATTATTTTTACAAGATAATTGATCTTATCTAATGAGAGAAAATTTTAAATTCTTTTACTTTTTACCTTCATTCACTATTAGTCACATATGCAATAATTTTCTTTATCATGAAAATGCACAGGATTTTCTTTAATAACATATGAATATTAATATACACACATATATATATGTGTTTTGTTTTGTGTGTGTATGTACATTTATGTAGGTATATAGGTATGTTCTTCTTCCTGCTAGGTTTGAGAATAAAAAAGAAATTATTTCCCTTTAGTAGTGACCTTGCACCATACTTTATATCCATAGTTGGAAGAGTAACCATATTTTCTATAGTTTTCAATATTTTCTGTCCACTGACAACAACCAAGAGTATAATTTATCTCCTTGCATAAAAAGGAACTGCTTTGAAGATTTTCTTCCCTTCCCCTCCATCCCCCTCCCTTTTTGCTTTCATCAAATCAGGTCAATTCCTTAAAGTAATTTTATCCAGCCTGATAAATATAACAGTGAATATGATCATTCTCCAGGGGAAACTATGAGAGGAAAGAAAATGCATCTTTTTTCTTAAAAGTGTCCTTATAAGGGCAGATGCAAAGAACTTTTTTTCTGAAAAATAGAAGGTAATAACCCCTAATGTTTCTACCAGATATAAGAAACTATATAGTCTACCTCCACCATTCCCCCACTTTTCATGTGATTGCACATAAAAAACTTTATATCCTACATGGCTTTGGAGGTGTTGTAATTCTGAAGAAGACTGAATGGGGAAATTAGAGTGAAAGTAATGGTTTAAGATGAGCAAGGAGAAAGATAGCATTTGGTCCATGCTGAATGAAGGGTATCTGGTATAGTCAAAAGAACTTTGTAGTTTCAAGAACTAAATTCCAACCCTTTTCTCAATAATGACTTTTATGACCTAACTGATTTTTAAACACTTTGGGTCTCATTTTCCTCAATTGCAAAATGAGGTGGTTGGATTAGTCCCTTAAGACCATTTCTGATAATCTATGATAACCATGAATGTGTTCATGCAATTAAGTTGCATATGGCAATATTTATATCAATTAACTTTGAGGTGTATTTATTTCATAAAAGCTAATACTGACATATGAAATCATAGTAGAAATTTTATGTACATATTTCTATCAGAATATAATACGAAAGCTTCGAGAAGAACTTGCGGATTACCAAAGAGAAAAATCCATGACTTTACATTTGGGTCTGTTACTTTATCAAAAGATTTTGGATATAGAGCAACTACAGAAGGAACTAGATTATACTACAAATAAAGTACGTATATAAAAATTCAGTAATTTATAATTGATGGAAAGTGTTTTCACTATCACTATTTTTTACCAATATTAAAACCTCATTTCTGACAACTGTGCCTGTCATTTAAACTGACAGAACAAGATCTATAGCATCTATAATTTATACCCATTTATACCATTTTTATATTGGGATATTTATTTTCACTCATAATTTTTTTAACCTATCCTCATAGAAGGAATGAGACTTTTTCCCCTAAGTAATAATAATAAATAAAAATTTTGTCATACTTTATATATGTAAATATATTTACACACACACATACATACATACATATATATATATATATATATATATATATATATGTATGTATGTATATGCTTGGTGGAAATATGAATAAAACTTTGCATCTGAATTTAGAAAGTTGTGGGTTTGAATATGGCCTCTGACAGTATCAGGGTTATATTGGGGTAATCGCTTCATCTTTCTCAACTTCTTCAACTGTAGCATAATAGCACCTACCTCCTAGAGTTCTGGTGAGAATCAAATGAGAAAATAATTGTAAAGCTCTGGATGCAGTAGTCACTTAATGAGTGCGTGTTTCTTCAGAAACATAAATCAATATTTTCAGTTATCTGTAAAAGCAATCATTGTCTCTTCTATTTTGACAAACATTTCCTAATGTTTAAAAACAGTTCTCTTACCTGCTTAACTTCCTTATAATGACTTTTACTAATGTGTATTACTAGTTTCAATCTTTTAAAAACATATTCTTTCATATTAGTATGCTTGAGAAATATTTCTGGTTTTCAGATATCAATATTGGAATAGAATAAGTTTTGTTTCTCAAATCATTTGATTTCTACTAGTCATTCATTGTCTTTATTTTCCTCCCATTATTTTTGGATCACATTGATTAAAATGTTAACTTTTTTTTAAGAGAAATTTTTAGTTCAATAAAAGTAGACAAATTTATAAAATAATAAATTGATGAATGAATGAAAAAGTGTTTATTAAGTGGTTACCACATATGTATATATCTAGACATATATGCATTTATGTATACAAAGTTTATTAAATACTAGGGATGCAAATATAAAAGCAAAATATTTCTTTTTCCTACCAAGTTCACATACAAATAAGAAAATGTTCTATGTGTAAGTCAGATGTGTAGTGGCAGTGGTCCTTAAATTATTAGCAACATTTCACATGTTCTTTTTTTTTTTTTTAAGGTTTTTATAGACAGAGCATATGCATAGGTAATTTTTCCAACATTGACCCTTGCATAACCTTTTGTTGCAAATTTTCCCCTTCTTCCCCACCCACTCCCTATCTGGCAGGTAGACCAATACATGTTAAATATGTTGAAATACATGTTAGATCCAAAATGTGTATGCCCATTTATACAGTTATCTGATTGCACAAGAACAATTAGATCAAGAAGGAAGAAAAAGAAAAACTGAGAAAAAATGCAACAAAAAATAACACAGAGAGTGAGAATGCTATGTTGTATTCCACCATCTGTGCCCATGGTTCTCTCTGTGGGTGTAGATGGCTCTCTTCATCACTGCACAAGTAGAACTGGTTTGAGTCACCTCAGTGTTGAAGAAAGCCACATCCATCAGAATTGATCATCATATAGTCTTGTTGTTGCCATGTATAATCTCCTGGTTCTACTCATTTCACTTTGCATCAGTTCATGTAGGTCTCTACAAGCCTCTCTGAAATCATCCTGCTGGTCATTTCTTACAGGACAATAGTATTCCATAGCATTCATATACTATAATTTATTCGGTCATTCTCCAATTAATGGGAATCCTCTCAGTTTCCAGTTTCTTGCCACTACAAAAAGGGCTGCCACACATTTTTCACATGTGGGTCCCTTTCTGTTATGAGTTCAATTGTTGGAGTTCCTGTTCTTCTCAAGGCAAAGCCGGTTTAGAGGCTTGGAGCCCTTCGGATGTCTCCAAATCCAAAGGTTCTGTCCTTCAGCCTCTGCCTCTGCTTTCTTCTGCCTCCAACCAAGACAGATATGGAAGGTCTCTCTTATCTCCTTCTGGGGAGCCCAGCCACCAACTTGCCGCGGAGAGAGGGCTTCTGGCGTAGCTCCACTGAAATCCGTCAAAGTGTTCTCTGCACCAGAGTCGTTCCTCTCGAGTCCAGCGCGATCAGCCAGCCAAGAGGAAAAAAATGTATTCTGCCATAGATCCCTCATCGCTGGCCTTTTATCTGCCTCTTCTGAGAGAATGGGATTATGGGTTTTCTCCCATAGTGCTCTCTGGCCCAATGAGCTTTAAGGGAGGTGTGGACTCCCTTGAAGTTAGAAAGTATACTTTGTGAAGCTAGCATACTTGTGGACTCCAATGAGTAAAGGTGGGAACACAAGCCTTGTCTTAATTAGTTCTACTTAGTACCTTGTTTCAGGTTCTGGCCAAAACATCTTGTAAGATTAGATCAACTCTAATTAGTTAGCAGTTAGTAAGGATCCCAACATCTCCCCCTTTCTTTTGTTTTAAAACATAGGGGGTTTCTGAGGGGGTACACATAAATCCATCAATATGGGCCAGAACTTTGTAACAGATATACATGGTATACATAAATCCATCAATATGGGAGGCATTATACATAATTTACATAAGCACATAGCAATATAACACAGGCTAGTAGTAGTAATGTAACAAATAACAAGAATCAATCTGAAAATTTACACATGTCCATAAGTCCTAGAAATAGTCCATAAGCAATCCATTGTCCATTAGTTCATGTGCCAGGAATCTAATAATTCCTGTAAGCTCTGAAGTACTGCAAAAAGTCTCATCAACAATTTTTCATCTCAGGGAACCCAATGATTCTTGCTGGTTTTTCAAGAACTAAAGCAGTTTCATCTTGTTTTAGGAAATCCAATGATTCCTGAAGATTTAAAAGTCTTTTTAACAGTCTCCTTGTCAGCTATGCTCTTTCAATGGTGATCACAATCAGCAACAGAACCACCCGATATTTCTTGGGTCTTCTCCTTTGTTTCAAGGATCTGCTCCATCTTTCTGCAATGGACAAGGCGAATGCGGCTCGTCAGCACCCATCTGATTCCTTCTCCACATGTAGAGATGCAAGCAAATCCTCTCCCCCAAGCAGTTAGCCTATCTGGTCCCTTCCATTCACCACTTTCTGGGTCTCTCCACATCACCTGGCAATTATCTAAAGATAGTGGAGCTGCTTGCACTGGGCACTGCTCTTCTGGTGGGTTATAAAACCTGTCTGCTGGAGCCAGTACATCTTTATCAAAGATTAAAAAATTAATGGTATAGAGAACTAAATTTAGAACTTCTCTAGGGTTACCCGTGGCTCCCCCTTTCTTTTGTTTTTGGAGGAGTGTCTTAATGTCCCTGTTTCTTCTTTCTACTATTGCTTGACCTTGAGGATTGAAGGGTATGCCAGTAGTGTGTAAAATCTTATACTGTGCACAAAAGTGTTCAAAATGTTTGGAGGTATATGCCAGTACATTATCTGTTTTTATTTCTTGTGGTACACCCATAATTGCGAATGCTTGAATGAGGAATTCAGTGACCACTCAGGCTGTCTCTTTTGCTGCTGGTATGGCAAAAGTGAATCCTGAAAAGGTGTCTACCACAATGTGGATAAAAGACAGACGACCAAAAGATTTATAATGGGTCACATCCATTTGCCAGATTTCATTGGGTCTCAAACCACGAGGGTTCTTCCCTGGAGGCAGTGTAGGAGCGTGGAAGGGAAGGCAAGCTGTACAGCTTTTTACTATGCTCCTAGCTTCTTCTGTAAGCCGGCGTGGTGAATTTAAAGCAGTGTCTCCCCTTAAAATGTCATATGGGGTTGCAATTGATTGGTAGTTAAACCTAATACTGGAAGCATCCATTGTATATCTCCTATTAATTTTTGGAAATCATTTAAGGTGTTCAACCTCTCTGGTCTTAAAGACAGTTTTTGTAGAGTAAGTGCCTTAGGATATATTTCATATCATAAATATTGAAAAGGAGCATGCCTTTGAATTTTTTCTGTAGCGATATGAAGTTTGTAGTATCTTAGTGTTTCTATGGTTTTTTGTAGACATGCTTCCAGCATTTGTTCCTCAGGTGCACATCCCAATATATCATCCATATAATGTAATAGCATAACTTTTGGAAATGCTTTTCTTATTGGAGCAAGAGCAGCAGCAACATACATTTGACACATTTGCAGTTCTTTACAGAAAAAAAATTACAATGCTATGTATTTAAAGGATTATGATTTTTTGTGAAACAAAGATTATCTTACATCTTTGCTGCTCAAGCTTGAAAGGCAGATTTAAGAAAAGATTTGAGGTTTAAGAGGGGACAAGAGGAGGGAAAGAAAAGTGAACGAACAGATGGAAACTATGGGAACTCTTCAGCCTGGACTTCCATCTCCTACTCAGCTTCCTAGAGAATGGCCTCTTTGGGTTATAGACATCAAGGATTGTTTCTATTCCATTCCTCTGGTTAAGGAGGATATGAAGAGATTTGCCTTTTCAGTGCCCAGCATTAACTTAGCTGAGCCTTATAAAAGATATGAATGGACAGTTTTGCCACAGGGAATGAAGAACAGCCCCACGTTGGGCGCCAAATGTTATGAGTTCAAATGTTGGAGTTCCTGTTCTTCTCAAGGCAAAGCCGGTTTAGAGGCTTGGAGCCCTTCGGATGTCTCCAAATCCAAAGGTTCTGTCCTTCAGCCTCTGCCTCTGCTTTCTTCTGCCTCCAACCAAGACAGAGATGGAAGGTCTCTCTTATCTCCTTCTGGGGAGCCCAGCCACCAACTTGCCGCGGAGAGAGGGCTTCTGGCGTAGCTCCACTGAAATCCGTCAAAGTGTTCTCTGCACCAGAGTCGTTCCTCTCAAGTCCAGCGCGATCAGCCAGCCAAGAGGAAAAAATGTATTCTGCCATAGATCCCTCATCGCTGGCCTTTTATCTGCCTCTTCTGAGAGAATGGGATTATGGGTTTTCTCCCATAGTGCTCTCTGGCCCAATGAGCTTTAAGGGAGGTGTGGACTCCCTTGAAGTTAGAAAGTGTACTTTGTGAAGCTAGCATACTTGTGGACTCCAATGAGTAAAGGTGGGAACACAAGCCTTGTCTAAATTAGTTCTACTTAGTACCTTGTTTCAGGTTCTGGCCAAAACATCTTCTTGTAAGATTAGATCAACTCTAATTAGTTAGCAGTTAGTAAGGATTCCAACACCTTTCCCTCCTTTAAGATCTCTTTGGGAGACTTCTGGCCAAGATGGCAGAGAGGAGGCACACAGTTATGTAAGCTCCGTGTTTTCTCTCAGAATCCATTTCATTACAAGCCTATGAATTAATGCTTGACTGAAAAAAACACCCACAAATAGTTACCAAGAGAAGACATCCTTGAAATTCGCCAGGAAAGGTCTGTTTTTGCTTGAGGGCAGGGACGGTTTTAGATCGGGCACAGGCTGAGGGAGGCAGCTCACAGCCGAGCAGACTGGAGGGGGGGTGGAGTGTGATCTCAGCCGTCTCTGCGGGGAGAGCTTTGCTGCAGGATTGGATACTTTGTTCTGGCAGCAAGTCAGTAGTGCAGCAGAGAAGCTAAAAACACCGGGGGGTGAAGAACACAACCCTGAACAGCTGGAGTCTCTCAGGACCTGGCCACCCCTCCCCCACAGTGTCTCAGCACACTCTAGGAATCTCAGAGCACAGGCGCAGCACAGTCCTGCTAGTGCCTCGCTGCTGCCCCTTCAGTCTGTAGAGGAAGCTCGGTAACACCACCCAGCCCCTCCCCCCCAAAAAGCAGACTCCATTTAGGGTTTTTTTCTTTTATCTTTTTTACTTTTTGCTAGTTTGTCTTTGATTCTTCTCTGACAAAATGAGCAAAAAATTGAAAAGGACCTTAACCTTTGACAGCTTCTATACGGATAGAGAGCAGACTCTAAACCCTGAGGAGACTAAAAACAGACTGTCTCCAGGTGAATCCCCAAAGGAGGAGATCATCCGTTCCTCAGCACAGATGAATCTCACAGAAGAAATTAAAAAGACTCTCACAAGAGAGCTGGAAGAAAAATGGGAAAAGAAGAAGGGAGGCTTGGCAAGAGAATCTGGAGAAGTCATCCCACTCATTTAAAGACAGAGTGGAAAAAGAAATCAAATCCTTGAAAAATAGGATTAGTGAACTGGAAACAGAAAATAGCTCTCTAAAAAACAAAATTGGTGAAATGGAAAAAAATTCCATAGAACAAAAGAACTCAGTTGGACAACAAAAGAACTCAATTGGACAATTAGAAAAAGATATTTTAAAAAGTGAGCGAAGAAAATACTTCATTGAAAATCAGAATCGAACAAATGGAATGGAATGACTCGAGGAGACAAGAAGAATTAGTCAAGCAAATCCAAAAAAATCAAACAATGGAAAAGAATGTGAAATACCTTCTTGGGAAAACAACAGACCTGGAAAATAGATCCAGAAGAGACAATCTGAGAATTATTGGACTCCCAGAAAAGTAAGATAAAAAAAAGAGCCTGGACACTATTATCCAGGAAATTATCAAAGAGAACTGCCCAGAAGTCATAGAAACAGGGTAAAATAGACATTGAAAGAATTCATTGATCACCTACTGAAAGGGATCCTAAAATCAAAACACCAAGAAATATAGTGGCCAAATGCCAGAACCCTCAGATGAAGGAAAAAATACTGCATGGCTAAAAGATCTCTTTGGGATATAATCCCAGTAGAAACATTGCTGGATCAAAGGATATACACAGTTTTATAACTTTTTGATCATAGTTCCAAAGTGCTCTCCAGATGGGGAGGATCCATTCACAGTTTCAGCAACACTGTATCAGTGTCCCAGTTTTCTCATATCCCCTCCAACATTCATCATTATCTTTTCTTGTCATCTTAGCCAATCTGACTAAGTGATATCTGAGTGATATTTCAGAGTTGTCTTAATTTGCATTTCTCTAATCAGTAATGATTTGGGTCACCTTTCATGTGGCTACAAATAGTTTTCAATTTCTTCATCTGAAAATTGTCTGTTTATATTCTTTGACCATTTATCAATTGGAGAATGGCTTGATTTCTTATAAATTAGAGTCAATTCTCTATATATTTTAGAAATGAGACCTCTTTCAGATCCTTTGGATGTAAAAATGTTTTCCCAGTTTATTGTTTCCCTTCTAATCTTGTCTGCATTAGTTTTGTTTGTACAATAAGTTTGTAACTTAATATAATCAAAATTATCTAGTTCTAATTTGGTCATAAATTCCTTTCTTCTTAACAAATCTGAGAGGTAAACTATCCTATGTTTTTCTGATTTGTTTATAGTATCATCCTTTATGTCTCGATCATGAACCCATTTTGACCTTATCTTGGTATACAGTTGCCTATGCCTACTTTCTGACATATTAGTTTCCAAAAATATTAACTTTCAAAAAAGGATTAGTCTTCAAAGTCTAGAAACTAGGAGTGGACTGAACTTTATAAGGAATAGCAAGGAAGCAATAAATCTTTACCCATATTAATTAGCTCAGTTGAATGGCATGCAGAGAAAACTGGCCCCATTTCTTCTTTTTCTTCTTTTGCTGATTAGGCCAGTAACTAAGCTATATAAAAACTGGGTGGAAATTGTTTCTTCTTTGTTCAGTAATTAGTCCATTATTTAATGAATGTCAGTTCTGTGAATTATACTATGACAAGTTTGGATTAGGTTACCAAAAAATATGGGAAAGGCATGAACACTTGTCTTTGAAGAACTCTTTCCAGTCTCACTGAGAAGCCAAAGCAAAATAGGGAAAGTTCATTTATAATACAGGTTATCATAAAAACAAGCACCAAACAGTGCTTAAATAAGCATTTAAGAGAGTGAAGGAGACAGAGAAAGAGAGAGAGGGAAAAGGGAGCAAGAGGAGGACAAGGAGGTGGGAGAGAGGAGAGAGACAGAAATAGACAGAGAAAGATCACTATGATTGGAGGTGAGATCTGATGGTCTATTCCTCTTCTTCCCAACATGAAAAAATAGCCATTGCAAAATTTCTGAATTAGCACTTTTATTGAAAGAGCAATTGCCAAATATCTAAATTCAATTACATATTTTAGATAATAGCATAAATATGATTTGTCAAAAACCAAAATCAAAAAGTTACATTTCCAAAGTCTACTTTTCTTTTTTTTAATTGAAGCTTTTTGTTTTTCAAAACATATGCATAAATAATTTTGCAACATTAGCCCTTGCAAACCCTTGTGTTTCAGTTTCTCCCTCTCTTCTCCCACCCTCTTCCCCTAGATGGCAAGTAGTCTAATATATGTTAAATATGGTAGAAATATAAAATAAAATTTTTGCATATATATTTGCATATATATTTATACAATTATCTTGCTGTATAAAAAATCAAATAAAACCAGAAAAAAGATGATAAAGAAAATAAAATGGAAACAAACAACAACAAAAAGAGTGAGAATGCTATGTTGTGAACCACTCTCAGTTCCTGCAGTCCTCTCTCTAGTTATAGATGATTCTTTTGATCACAAGACCATTGGAACTGGTCTGAATCATCTCATTGTTGAAAAGTTGATCAGCATGTAATATTGTTGTTTCCATGTACAATGATCTCTTGGTTCTGTTCATTTCACTTAGCATCAGTTCATGTAAGTCTCTCCACATCTCTTTGAAATCATCCTTCTGGTCATTTGTTTACAGATCAATAATATTCTATAACATTCATATACCATAATTTATTCAGCCACTCTCCAACTGATGGGCCTCCATTCAGTTTCCAGTTTCTTGCCACTACAAAAAGGGCTGCCACAAACATTTTTGCACATGTGGGTCCCTTTCCCTCCTTTAAGATCTCTTTGGCATGCAAGCCCAGTAGGAACATTGCTGGAGCAAAGGGTATGCACAGTATGATAATACTTTGGTCATAGTTCCAAATTACTCTCTAGAATGATTGGATCCATTCACAATTCCACCAAAATTGTATTAATGTGTGAGTTTTCCCACATCCCCATTACATTCATTATCATTCCTTGTCATCTTAGACAATATGAGAGGTGTGGAGTGGTATCTTGAGTTGTCTCAAGTTGCATTTCTCTGATCAATAATGATTTAGAGCACCTTTTCATATAATTAGAGATGGTTTCAATTTCTTCATCTGAAAATTGTCTGTTCATATCCTTTGATCACTTATCAATTAGAGAATGGCTTAAGTTCTTATAAATTGGAATCAGTTATCTATATATTTTTTTTAATTTTTATTTAATAATTACTTTATATTGACACTCGTTTCTGTTCCGATTTTTTTTCCCTCCCTCCCTCCACCCCCTCCCCTAGATGGCAAGCAGTCCTTTATCTGTTGGATATGTTGCAGTATATCCTAGATACAATATATGTTTGCAGAACCGAACAGTTCTCTTGTTGCATAGGGAGAATTGGATTCAGAAGGTATAAATAACCCGGGAAGAAAAACAAAATTGCAGATAGTTCACATTCGTTTCCCAGTGTTCTTTCTTTGGGTGTAGTTGCTTTTGTCCGTCATTTATCAATTGAAACTCAGTTAGGTCTCTTTGTCGAAGAAATCCACTTCCATCAAAATATGTCCTCATACAATATCGTTGTCGAAGTGTATAATGATCTCCTGGTTCTGCTCATTTCACTTAGCATCAGTTCATGTAAGTCTCGCCAGTCCTCTCTGTATTCATCCTGCTGGTCATTTCTTACAGAACAATAATATCCCATACCATTCATATACCACAATTTACCCAGCCATTCTCCAATTGATGGGCATCCATTCATTTTCCAGTTTCTAGCCACTACAAACAGGGCTGCTACAAACATTTTGGCACATACAGGTCCCTTTCCCTTCTTTAGTATTTCTTTGGGATATAAGCCCAATAGAAACACTGATGGATCAAAGGGTATGCACAATTTGATAATTTTTTTGGGCATAATTCCAGATTGCTCTCCAGAATGGTTGGATTCGTTCACAACTCCACCAACAATGCATTAGTGTCCCAGTTTTCCCGCATCCCCTCCAACATTCATCATTATTTTTTCCTGTCATCTTAGCCAATCTGACAGGTGTGTAGTGGTATCTCAGAGTTGTCTTAATTTGCATTTCTCTGATCAATAATGATTTGGAACACTCTTTCATATGAGTGGTAATAGTTTCAATTTCATCCTCTGAAAATTGTCTGTTCATATCCTTTGACCATTTATCAATTGGAGAATGGCTTGATTTCTTATAAATTTGAGTCAGTTCTCTATATATTTTGGAAATGAGGCCTTTATCAGAACCTTTAACTGTGAAAATGTTTTCCCAGTTTGTTGCTTCCCTTCTAATCTTGTTTGCATTAGTTTTATTTGTACAAAGGCTTTTTAATTTGATGTAATCGAAATTTTCTATTTTGTGATCAGTAATGGTCTCTAGTTCATCTTTGGTCACAAATTTCTTTCTCCTCCACAAGTCTGAGAGATAAACTATTCTATGTTCCTCTAATTTATTTATAATCTCGTTCTTTATGCCTAGGTCATAGACCCATTTTGATCTTATCTTGGTATATGGTGTTAAGTGTGGGTCCATGCCTAATTTCTGCCATACTAATTTCCAATTATCCCAGCAGTTTTTATCAAATAATGAATTCTTTTCCCAGAAGTTAGGGGCTTTGGGTTTGTCAAACACTAGACTGCTATAATTGACTATTCTGTCTTGTGAACCTAGCCTTTTCCACTGATCCACTAATCTATTTCTTAGCCAATACCAAATGGTTTTGGTGACTGCTGCTTTATAATATAATTTTAGATCAGGTACAGCTAGGCCACCTTCATTTGATTTTTTTTTCATTAATTCCCTTGAGATTCTTGACTTCTTATTGTTCCATATGAATTTTGTTGTTATTTTTTCTAGATCAATAAAATATTTTCTTGGAAGTCTGATTGGTATAGCACTAAATAAATAGATTAGTTTAGGGAGTATTGTCATCTTTATTATGTTCGCTCGGCCGATCCAAGAGCACTTAATATTTTTCCAATTATTTAAGTCTGACTTTATTTGTGTGGAGACTTTTTTATAATTTTGCTCATATAATTCCTGACTTTCCTTTGGTAGATAGATTCCCAAATATTTTATGGTATCAACAGTTATTCTGAATGGAATTTCTCTTTGTATCTCTTGCTGTTGGGTTTTGTTGGTGATGTATAAAAATGCTGAGGATTTATGGGGATTTATTTTGTAGCCAGCTACTTTGCTAAAATTATGAATTATTTCCAATAGCTTTTTAGTAGAATCTCTAGGGTTCTCTAGGTATACCATCATATCATCTGCAAAGAGTGATAGTTTGGTTTCCTCATTGCCTACTCTAATTCCTTTAATATCTTTCTCAACTCTTATTGCCGAGGCTAGTGTTTCTAATACGATATTAAATAATAATGGTGATAGTGGGCAACCTTGCTTCACTCCAGATCTTACTGGGAAAGGCTCCAGTTTTTCCCCCTTGAATATGATGCTTACTGATGGTTTTAAATATATGCTCCTGACTATTTTAAGGAAAAGTCCATTTATTCCTATGCTCTCAAGTGTTTTTATTAGGAATAGATGTTGGATTTTATCAAATGCTTTTTCTGCATCTATTGAGATGATCATATGGTTTTTGTTTGGTTGGTTATTGATATAGTCAATTATGCTAATAGTTTTCCTAATATTGAACCAGCCCTGCATTCCTGGTATAAATCCTACTTGGTCATAGTGTATTATCCTGGAGACGATTTTCTGTAATCTTTTTGCTAATATTTAAGATTTTAGCATCAATATTCATTAGGGAGATTGGTCTATAATTTTCTTTCTCTGTTTTCAGCCTACCTGGTTTAGGTATCAGTACCATGTCTGTGGCATAAAAGGAGTTTGGTAGGATTCCTTCAATCCCTATTTTTTCAAATAGTTTATATAACATTGGAGTTAATTGTTCTTTAAATGTTTGGTAGAATTCACATGTCCTGGGGATTTTTTCTTAGGGAGTTGATTGATAGTTTGTTCTATTTCTTTTTCTGAGATGGGACTGTTTAGGATATTTACTTCTTCCTCTGTTAGTTTGGGCAAGCTATATTTTTGGAGGTATTTTTCTATTTCATTTAAGTTGTTGAATTTATTGGCATAAAGTTGGGCAAAGTAACTCCTAATTATTGCTCGAATTTCCTCTTCATTACTGGTGAGTTCTCCCTTTTCATTTTTAAGACTAACAATTTGATTTTCCTCTTTCCTTTTTTTAATCAGATTTACTAAGGGTTTGTCTATTTTGTTGGTTTTTTCATAGAACCAACTCTTAGTTTTATTAATCAATTCAATAGTTTTTTTACTTTCAATTTTATTGATCTCACCTTTTATTTTTAGAATTTCAAGTTTAGTGTTTGACTGGGGGTTTTTAATTTGTTCCTTTTCTAGCATTTTTAATTGCAAACCCAATTCATTGACCTTCTCTTTCTCTATTTTATACAAATAGGCCTCTAGAGATATGAAATTTCCCCTTATTACCGCTTTGGCTGCATCCCATACATTTTGGTATGATGTCTCATTATTATCGTTTTCTTGGGTGAAGTTATTAATTATGTCTATGATTTGCTGTTTCACCCAATCATTCTTTAGTATGAGATTATTTAGTTTCCAATTATTTTTTGGTCTACTTCCCCCTGGTTTTTTGTTGAATGTAATTTTCATTGCATCGTGGTCTGAAAAGGATGCATTTACTATTTCTGGCTTACTGCATTTGAGTTTGAGGTTTTTATGTCCTAATATATGGTCAATTTTTGTATAGGTTCCATGAACTGCTGAAAAGAAAGTGTATTCCTTTCTCCATTACATTTTCTCCAGAGATCTATCATATCTAACTTTTCTAGTATTCTATTTACCTCTTTGACTTCTTTCTTATTTATTTTGTGGTTTGATTTATCTAATTCTGAGAGTGCAAGGTTAAGATCTCCCACTATTATAGTTTTACTGTCTATTTCTTCTTGCAGTTCTCTTAGTTTCTCTTTTAAGAATTTAGATGCTACCCCACTTGGTGCATATATGTTTAATATAGATAGTGCTTCATTATCCATGCTACCCTTTAGCAAGATATAGTGCCCTTCCTTATCTCTTTTAATTAGATCAATTTTTGCTTTAGCTTGATCTGAGATCAGGATGGCTACCCCTGCTTTTTTGACTTCACCTGAAGCATAGTAGATTTTGCTCCAACCTTTTACCTTTAACCTGCATGTATCTCCCCGCTTCAGGTGTGTTTCCTGTAAACAACATATTGTAGGATTCTGGCTTTTAATCCATTCTGCTAACCGCTTCCTCTTTATGGGGGAGTTTACCCCGTTCACGTTTATGGTTAGAATGACCAATTCTGTATTACTTGCCATCTTGTTAACCCCGGTTTATGCTTTTCTCCCTTCTTTCCCTTTTCCCCCTTCCCAGTATTAAGCTTGTGAGCACCACTTGCTTCTCACAGCTCTTCCTTTTTAGTATCCCTCCCCCCGCCTTAGAGTTCCTCCCCCTATCTTACCCCTTTCCCTCCCAGTTTCCGTATTCCCTTCCGCTTAGCTTATTCCTTCCCTTTTCACTTTTCCCTTCTCACTTTTCAATGAGGTGGGAGAAGTTTCACCATAGATTGAATATGTCTTAAGATTTTTCACTTAAAGCCAATTCTGAAGGCAGTAAGATACCCACTATATTCATCCACCTCCATTCTTTCTCTCAGATATAATAGGTTTCCTATGCCTCTTCAGGAGATGTACTACCCCCACTTTACCCTTTTTCTGGTACAATGTCCTTTCCACATCAATTTCTAGAACAAGGTATATATGTATTCTTTATACATCTATATAGTCAAAATATAGTTCCCAAGATTAATCTTTACCTTTTTAGATTTCTCTTGAGTTCTACATTTGTAGATCAAACTTTTTGTTAAGTTCTGGTTTTTTCATCAGAAATAGATGAAATTCGCTTACTTCTTCCCTGGAAAAAGATGCTCATTCTCGCTGGGTAAGTTATTTTTGGTTGCATGCCAAGTTCCTTAGCCTTTTGGAATATCATATTCCAGGCCCTTCGATCTTTTAATGTGGATGCTGCCAGATCCTGGGTGATCCTTATTGTGGCTCCTTGATACTTGAATTGGGTTTTTCTAGCCGCTTGCAATATTTTTTCCTTCATCTGAGGGTTCTGGCATTTGGCCACTATATTCCTCGGTGTTTTGATTTTAGGATCCCTTTCAGTGGGTGATCGATGAATCCTTTCAATGTTTATTTTTTCCTCTGTTCCTATGACTTCTGGGCAGTTCTCTTTGATAATTTCCTGGAAAATAGTGTCCAGGCTCTTTTTTTCGTCATGTTTTTCTGGAAGTCCAATGATTCTCAGATTGTCTCTCCTGGATCTGTTTTCCAGGTCTGTTGTCTTCCCCAGAAGGTATTTCACATTTTTCTCCATTGTTTGATTTTTTTGGATTTGCTTGACTGATTCTTCTTGTCTCCTCGAGTCATTCAATTCCACTTGTTCAATTCTGATTCTCAGTGAAGTATTCTCTTCACTCACTTTTTTAAAATCTTTTTCTAGTTGTCCAATTGAGTTCTTTTGTTCTGTGGAATTTTTTTCCATTTCGCCAATTTTGTTTTTTAGAGAGCTGTTTTCTGTTTCCAGTTCACTAATCCTATTTTTCAAGGATTTTACTTCTTTATCCACTCTCTCTTTAACTTTCTCCAGGCTCTTTTGCCAAGCCTCCCTCTCCTTTTGCCTAGCCTCACTCTGCTTTCACCATTTTTCTTATAGCTCCCTTGTGAGAGCCTTTTTAATCACTTCTATGAGGTTCATCTGTGCTGAGGAACAGATGATCTCCTCCTTTGGGGATTCACCTGGGGACTGCCTGTTTTTAGTCTCCTCAGGATTTAGAGTCTGCTCTCTATCTGTATAGAAGCTGTCAAGGGTTAAAGTCCTCTTCAGCTTCTTGCTCATTCTGTCTAATAATCAAAGACAAACTACCAAAGAAAAACAGAAAAAACTGGAGTCTTTCTTTGGGGAGGGGCTGGGTATGTTATCGAGCTTCCTCTACAGACTGCAGGGGGCAGCAGTGAGGCACTAGCAGGACTGTGTTGGGCGTGCGCTCTGAGATCCCAAAGAGTGCTGAGTCACTATGTGGGGGGGGGGGAAGGGGGGAAGGGGAGGCAGCCAGGTCCCGAGAGACTCCAGCTGTTTGGGGTTGTATTCTTCAGCCCCGGTGTTTTTAGCTTCTCTGCTGGGCTGCTGACTTGCTGCCGGAGCAAAGTATCCAAACCTGTAGCGAAGCTCTCTGCGCAGAGATGGCTGCGATCACTCCCCACCCCCTCTCCAGTCTGCTCCCGTGCTCTCACTGCCGCTGCCCTCAGCCTGCGCCCGATCTAAAACCGCCCCAGCCCTCCAGTAAAGACAGACCTTTCTTGGCGGATCTCAAGGATGGCTTCTCTTGGTAATTATTTGTGGGTTTTTTTTCAGTCAAGCATTAATTCAGAGGCTTGTAATGAAATGGATAGTGAGAGAAAGTGTGGAGCTTATGCAGCTGTGAGCCTCCTCTCTGCCATCTTAACCGGAAGTCCTATCTATATATTTTAGAAATGAGGTCTTTATCAGGACCCTTGAATGTAAAGAATTTTTTCCCAGTTTATTGCTTCCTTTCTAATCTTGTCTCCAAGATTAATGATACCCAGTTCTTTTTTTGGTCACAAATTTCTTCCTCCTTCACAAATCTGAAAGGGTAAAACTGTCCTATGTTCTTCTAATTTGTTTATGATTACATTCTTTACATCTAGATCATGAACCCATTTCATTCTTATCTCTGTATTCATCCTGCTGGTCATTTCTTACAGAACAATAATATTCCATAACATTCATATACCACAATTTACTCAACCATTCTCCAATTGATGGGCATCCATTCAGTTTCCAGTTTCTGGCTACTACAAACAGGGATGCCACAAACATTTTGGCACATATAGGTCACTTTCCCTTCTTTAGTATCTCTTTGGGGATATAAGCCCATTAGGAACACTGCTGGATCAAAGGGTATGCACAGTTTGATAACTTTTTGAGCATAGTTCCAAATTGCTCCCCAGAATGGCTGGATGTGTTCACAATTCCACCAACAATGTATCAGTGTCCCAGTTTTCTCACATCCCCTCCAACATTCTGCATTATCTTTCCCTGTCACTCTAGCCAATCTGACAGGTGTGTAGTCAGAGTTGTCTTAATTTTCATTTCTCTGATTAATAATGTTTTGGAGCATATTTTCATATATCTATAAATAGTTTCAATTTCTTCATCTGAGAATTGTCTCTTCATATCCTTTGACCATTTATCAATTGAAGAATGGTTTGATTTCTTATAAATTATAGTCAATTCTCTATATAATTTGGAAATGTGGCTCATTTTTTTTTTAATAAAAAAGTTGAGATCTTCTTTTAAGGCAAGGGAAATTGTCCAAGCTTCCTCTAAAAGCAGCAGCAGCAGTTGTGCTGGGTCAGTGTTGAATGATTTCCAGTGCTATGTGGGCACATCCAGGTCTTGTCCAAATTCTGGTATTTGGGGGTTCACTATTTGCCTTTTGTATTTGTGTTGGATGTTTTTACAACTTTTCTGCTGATCTTCTGCCTTGCAACCAAGAGAGAGTAGCCAACATTGCTGTAGATTCCTCCCCGGAGATTCTCTGGTGCACACCACCTCAGGACTCTGTGCTTTCTGCCCTCCCTGGTGTCTGTGCTCAGCCTGCTTGCACTTGGCCCACACCCCTCTGTGCTTGATTGAAACATACATTTTCTTGAGATCTTTTAAATTATTTTCAGCTGATAATTTGTTACATTCTCAATATTTGTGGGTTCTGTGTCCAGAACTAATTTAGAGGCTGGATTTGCAAGTTAGTCTGAGGGTCATGGGCAAAGCTCAGAAAGAGATGTGTGTTCTCTCTGATATCTTGGCTGTGACCCCAACTACTTTTCTTGTACCTGTGTTAAATACATGTGTTTATCCTTTAGAGCAAGAGTTTCATTCTGTTGCTTTTTAATCAACAAGTATAACTGTGATTATTTTACACAAGATATCTTTGGTGTACTGTATTGGTTGGGAATTAAGAAACTTAATTTCAATTCTTTCTCTGTGATTTACCAGCCAGTAACTTTCTTAATGCTATTTACTTCAGACTACTCTTTAAGGTTTCTGTTCTAGGTGGCTGTGATACACACTAATAAAGTGTCCTGTGCTACTAAAAGCATGCATTTTATACATATGTAATATTGGGTGTATATGCCCATATAAAATGAAAGTGGTTTGAATATAGTGACATTTGGAATATAAAAATGCTTAACTTTATGCAGTACTTCATGAACTAGTAAAAATTATTTAAATTTTAATACTTATATACAGGCATTCAGAAATAAAAATAAGATTGTGATTTCATTTTTAAAGTTAAAAAATTTGAAACATTTTGTTTGGAATTTTTATAGATACTGGAATTTCAAGAACTGAATAAGCAGAACTAGCGGTATATTAATGAGTTAAAAGACTGTATGCCAAAGTAAGTTTTAAAGTATTTTTATGATTTAGTGATATGATTATTTATAGAGGAAATCAAAATGATAAATTACCAAAATATATTCATAACATAACAAGGCAAAACTACTTTTTTCCCAATGGGAAAGAGAAATAATCTGCTAAAGTATAACCTATATTGAGATGAATAAAAAAATAAATTTACCTAACACTGGAAATGTAAATTTTAGACATTTGGACTTCAAGCAGGATTTACCTCCCATAAATGGAGGAATACTTTGGTTCTGAGAGTTTCAGGAATGAGAAATGTAGCTGCAGAGAAGCAGATTGGATGACATGTTCTAAAAACATATTGGTTTTCATGTTGCCAATTTATTCAAATGCTGCACTTTGACCATAATGGAAATCATCAGCAGAATTTCAAAGGATAAGCCACATAAATTACCGCTAGAAAATTTTTGTTTTTCCCTTGAAGAACTAGACTAGAAGCAGTAAAATCCAATGTATAAACAACCGTCCTCCAAATCATGGAAATTTGTGTTCACTTCACATATCTGATTTGTTATTTGCTGTATATTCCAAGGCGGTCACATTGGTTTCCACAAAGTTCTCTAAAAGTATGCATTGAATAGCTGCCACAGGTATACACTCCTAGAAGGAGTTTTCTCATGAACAGTTCTCTATTCCAATAAAAAGTTCATGTCTTACTACACCTCCCCCACCAAGAAAATGTCCCTTCAAAAACCATCTTGACTAACTGTGTCTTATTGGGACTTTTTCCCCAAAAAATTATATGTGTTTTATATAATTTGTTTTTCATATCTGATTGCTAGTATAGCATATAAGTTAGGAAAGTATTTATGAAGAATCATCAAAAGATAGGCTTTCTTCAAAAAAAGAAAGTTGGCTGGTTTTTTGATTTCTAGAAACAATCTTAAGAGAGCTGAGTTATTGGGGAGAGTTCCAATCATTGATTCTGATATATACTGACTGTTACCCTGAGTCACAATCTGCACCTCTCAGTGCTGACTGGAAACTTTGGAAGAGTTGAGCTTGCAGGTTTGAATAGGTGGACAATATCTTTCTACACCAAGCAAATCACAACTCCAAATCACAGTGATTTTAGACCATGATCGTGTATGTATTAGAATGTGTTTAAAATAGATATATTGTTTAAACATGTCAATGTATGTAATGTAGGAGTGGTTATATGCAAATATAAGCTTCTTAGAAGGAAGTGCTATTTTTCCTGATATTTGTATCCCAGATTCCAAATACTATCTGTCTTTGATCTCTATGCCTTTGCATATTCCATCCACAATATGGAATTTACCTCCACTTCTTTCAATCAGTAGCTTCAGTCAAAGTCCATCCAAAGAAGCACTGCCTCTTACATAAGACTTTTGGTGTTAGTTTTTAAAAAAAAGATTAAAAATCCTTTTTTCAGTTACTTTATATTTACTCCAAATAGTCTGCTTTCATTTTTTTACCTGTGCATGTAGTTTTCATTCCAATCAAATGAAATCTCTTTGGAGCCATTTTTTACTTTTCTCTTTAAATCTATTTTCTAAACCTTGCATGTGAGGCCATGAACCTTATAAGAAATTATTAACTTAAATTAACTATTAAAAAGCTCTTCAAAACTTTGAATTGTTGGCAGTATACTTATTTTTTGTAGGCTTAGAATGAAAGATGTCACATTAGAAGATTCAGTAAAAGAGCAATTGAGTACAACTGAAAAAGTTCAGAAAAGTATTTTGTGTTCTGCTTCAATAAGTCACCTCTGGGATAATTTTCCTCATTTTAAAAACACTTTTCTTATTATTAAAATATTATAAATATTCTTATTGATTCAGGATGCTGGATGTGTTAATCATTATGTTATGGAAAAAATGAATTTTTTTCCATACAAAATTAATTATTGCATCCTATCGGATTAAAGTTATAGTGAAGTTAGAAAAAAGTGCTCATATTATGTAAAAAAATTTTTTAAAAATACTACTGTTGATCATGGTCATGGTTCAAATCTTCTTGTCCTAAAGTCTTTTGGTGAAGTTTTGCCATTAAATTAGTTGTCATGATTTGAATTTCTTACCAAAAATGAAGTCTAAATTATTAATAAATAAGGTTGATTTTTAAATTGAGTATGTATTTGAACTAATTAAAACAATATATCAAATTAAAACATTCCAGGTGCTTAAAAATCGCAAGTCTTAATAGCTACATGTGAGGGTTCATTAGACTGTGTGTGTGTGTGTGTGTGTGTGTGTGTGTGTGTGTAAATAAAATAAACCTGTGACCTAACATTTATTTGTAAGAGATGTATTTTGATTTTTAACATTTCTTTGAATTCTCCCATCTTTTCTTTTTAAGCTTTCATAGGAAACCTAGTAAGTGTGAACATTTTTTGATGACCTAAAACTATTGTCAGGGTTCTTTTGCTTACATAAAAGCCCTTTCTAATTATGAAGTGGCAGATTATTTTCCACATTGATGAAACAAATTATACTTAGTGATTCTTTCCTACATTGAACTCCTAGAAGCCTGAAACTTAATTTCAAAATCGAATGATTCTATTACCCAATATTAGAAATTTTAGTCTTGGTTCACTCCCTTTCTGTCAATATGACTTTTGACAAATGACTTTTTGTCTTCAGATCTCAAGTTTCCTCAGATATAAAATGACGTACTAACCAATGACTAGCTTCTCATTTTGCTCCAATAGTCTATAATTTTAAGTTGAAGGAAATCCAGTTCCTTATTATTCTTTTTTTCCCTTTTAAGTAGCATTTTCACCTTTGAAAAACTTTACAATCTACATTTTTAATCACTCTTCTCTGCCAAAACATAAAGCAATCCAAAATAAGTTAAACATATGCAATTCTTCTAAACATATTTCCATATTCTTCATGTTATGATAGAAAAATTAAATCAAAAGGAGAAAATTATGACAAATAATAAAAATCAACAAAAAAAGTGAAAATACTATGTTTTCATCCACATTTGGTGTCCAGTTTGCTTTCTGAACTTGTATGTCACTTTCCATCACAAGCCTATTGCCATTGTCTTGAATCACTTCATTGTTGAAAAGAGCCTAGTCCATCACAATTGATCATCTCATAATTTTTTTTCTTACTTTGTACAATTTTCTCTTGATCCTTCTTGCTTCATTCAGCATCTGTTCATATAAATTTTTCCAGGCTTTTCTAAAATCAAATTGTTCCTTATTTATTTATAGAATAATACTGCATTATATTCATATACCATAATTTATTCACCCATTTCCTAATTGATGGGAATCTACAAAATTTCTGTTTTTTAGAAAATTACAAAAAGAGCTGTTACCAACTATTTTGCACAAGCAGGTGCTATTCCCTCTCTTATGATCCCTTTGGAATAGAGACCAGTAGAGATAGTGCTGGATGAAAGGGAATTCAGAGTTTTATAAATCTTTGGGCATAGTTCCAAATTGCTCTCAAGAATGATCATGAGCAATGCATTAGTATTCCAGTTTTCCCACATCCTCTTCATCATTTATCATCTTTTCCTGTCATCTTACCAAACTTAACCAATCACTATGAAGTGATATATCAGCATTGCCTTAATTTGTATTTCTCTAATCAGTAGTAAAGTACAGCATTTTTAATATGATTAGAAATGGCTTGTATTTATTTATGTGAAAATTGTCTGTTAATATCCTTTGCTCATTTATCAGTTGGGGAATGGTTTGTATTTTTATAAATTTGATTTAATTTCTATATATTTTAGAAATGAAGCCTTTATCAGAAACACTGGTTGGAAAAATTGTTTCCCAGCTTTTTTCTTGCCTCCTAATCTTGGCTACATTGGCTTTTGTTTGTGCAAAAACATTTTTTCTTTTTTTTTTTTTAATAATAGCTTTTTTATGTATAGCTTTTGATTTGCGAAATATATGCATGGGTAATTTTTCAACATTGACCCTTACAAAAACTTCTATTCTAACTTTCCCCCTCCTACTCCCTATTCCCTCTCCTAGATGGCAGGTAGTCTAATACATGTTTAAAATGTTATAAAGTATATGTTAAATACAATATATGTATACAAATTTATACAATGAGCTTGCTGCACAAGAAAAGTTGGTTCTAGAAAGAAGACTAAAAAACCCAAGAAGGAAAACAAAAATGCAAGCAAAAAATAACAAAGAGTGGAAATGTTACATTGTGGTCCACAATCATTCTCTCTCTGGATGTAGCTGCTTCTCTTCATTATTGAACAAATGGAACCCGTTTGAATCATCTCATTGTTGAAGAGAGTCACATCCATCACAACTGATCATCATATAGTATTGTTCTTAAAGTGCATAATAATCTCCTGGTTCTGCTCATTTCACTCAGCATCAGTTCATGTAAGTCTCTCCATATCTTTCTGAAATCATCCTGTTGATCATTTCTTACAGAACAATAATATTCTATAACATTCATATACCATAATGTATTCAGCCACTCTCAAAATTGATGGACATCCATTCAACTTCCAGTTTCTAGCCACTACAAAAGGGGCTGCCACAAACATTTTTGCACATGGGGTTAAGACCTCTTTGGGATATAAGCCCAGTAGTAA
>NC_067402.1:258021123-258058116 GCF_016432865.1 Antechinus flavipes | reverse complement strand
AAAGAAGGGGACCATTAAAAGTTTATGTTCTAGGGAATGATATGAACAGCATCTTAGTTAAGGAAGCTTAGTCTGGAAGTAAAATGTCGCATATTTTAAAAGAGAAAGAAAAATACATGTCTCCCACTATTTTCTTAGAAGTTTTCAGTAAAGAATTATTTAAAGATCACCTCATGGATGTTTTTTCCCCCTGCAATGACTTTGCCATGCATAGGAAAAATGTAAAGAAGCCTGGAAATGAGAAGTGGATTTCCATGACTTGTGAAAAGGTGAATTCTTCTGGTATCCTACTCCATAGTCCTGATGACAGCACCTTAAGTAAGACAGATCATTATGCATTCAGGTAAACTAGTACTGGACAAGCTCATAGAAAAATATTAGCAATATGTGCTTTTTCTCATTGTAGAAGACTGTTGTCCTGATTTTCTTTGTTCTGCTAGTTGAATGTTCTCTCAACAAGTATTCTTGTTGGTGTGAGACATGCACTGCAGGGATGCCAGGAAAGCTAATTATTACTGGTTAAGCTAGAGGGCCCAGACTTCCCTTTTATAAGCTCATGCCCCATTACTTGCCACTCTTTGATGGTTGAAATTCTTTTTCTGATTCCCAGATATTTGAAATGTAACTTGCTTTCATGAATTTTTACCCATATAGAACATAAGCACCTTGAAGACAGGGATTGGTGTTTTTAACTTTGTTTATATCCCCAGTGCTTAGCACAGTACTTGGTATATAGGAAGTACTATATACTAATTTACTAATAATAGCCGACTTATTGAGAGTTCTATAATATACAATAATCGTTTATAAACAACATGCATAATCTCCCTTGACTTTCCTATGGGAATATTTGAGAATGATTTCTCCCTCACAATTTAACCTAGCCTTTATATTTTCATTCTATATGAATTCTATATTCTATATGATTCTGATCCAACATTGTTGAAGGTTATACTCTTTATGTCTTAATTATAATTATTTTATTTTCTTATTCATCGTTGAAATTTATGAAACATTGTCTCAATACCTCAATCATGAAGGATTGTGAAATACTGAAAATAATAAATCAAAAATAGGAACAACATAACATGTCTCTAATGAAAGTTTGTCTCCTTAGTTTTTCCTGAAAATTATTTCAAATTCTGATTACCACTCCAGAATATTGTCTTATTCTGTATAAATAGTATAGGCAGGATTCTTGACTCCTCCATGGGTTCAAATACCTTTGTTTAGCATGCTGCCTACATCTTCAAACCTTAAAATAGTGGTAACAGGTACCATAAGCAGACACTTTGACTGGTATTGAACTTGAAATACTGGTGGATATCTTTAAAAAGTAAAAAGAATCTTTATGGATTTGGTTCTTTTCAAACAATATGAATTACTCCGATCAATTCAAGTAGACATGTGATGGAGAAAGCCATCTGCTACTAAAAAGAGCACTTTGGTGACTGAATGGAGGTCTCAACATAGTATTATCTTTTCAGTTGTTGTTTGCTTGCTTTTCTTTCCTTCTCATTTTTTATTCCTTTTTAATCTAATTTTTTTTTTGTGCAGCATGATAAATATGGAAATATGTACAGAATAATTGTACATATTTCGCATATATTGGATTACTTGCTGTTTAAGGGAAGGGAAGGAAGGAGCAGCACAACTGCTGATGAGAAAGACTCAACGAATCCTTTCCGCTTTCCTAATATTGATGTGGAGAAGTTCCTGGAATTGAACTCCAAGCAGAATCACGATGACTACTGTTTGGCCTATGTCTTCACAGATCGAGATTTTGATGATGGTGTTTTAGGTCTGGCTTGGGTTGGAGCACCTTCAGGAAGCTCTGGAGGAATATGTGAAAAAAGTAAGCTGTATTTAGATGGTAAAAAGAAATCCTTAAATACTGGCATCATCACTGTCCAGAACTATGGTTCTCATGTGCCACCAAAAGTTTCTCACATTACTTTTGCTCATGAGGTTAGACACAACTTTGGTTCTCCTCATGATTCTGGAACAGAATGTACTCCAGGAGAATCTAAGAATTTAGGACAGAAAGAAAATGGCAATTATATCAGATTTTGCAATGGTAAGTGTTACACTATCTTTGTATATATTTTGAAAATAAAAACTTATTTAAAACTACTAGAGGGAAAATATTAAATAAAAAAGAATCCTGAAAATTAAAATTAAAGTTTTGCTCCCAAAGTTTACTGCAAAATTTGCTCTTGACTATTTTAAAAGTTTATCCATTTTTAGTACTCTTTCAAGACTATATAACTCAATTACTTGCATTTTTTTTTCCAAATGTACTAATGAACTCTAGATTGGAAGGTGAAAAAGACAACAGAAAAGAATCACAGTCAGAAATTCATTACCCTTCCTCTGCAAGTTCTGCTCTACTTGAACATGATGAACTTCTGTTATTAAAACTAAGGTTTCACCCAGAACGAGATAAATGGTTTCGTTTCAAAAAAAAGCTAATACATAAGATTGACCTCTTGTTAATCCAGCTTTCTAAAGTTGAAGATGAGAACCAGCATCTATGTGATTCCCTTAGCATGACAAAATTAAATTTAGAAAAAACACAGAGAAAATTAAAGCAATCTACACAAAAAGTAAAGGGCCTCACAAAGGAAAATCATATTCAACCGGAAAATTTTAATAGATCAAGTTTCAAACAAGAGTCCATGAAAGACAGATTAACTCAGATGCAGAAGGGAATTAAACAGCATCAAAAACCATTTGAAGATGCCCAAAACAAAGATGTATCAAAAGTAGTGGTATCAAAAGGTGTTATGGTGCAGCTTACACATAATTCTATGACCCTTTATGCTGATACTGAAAAACAAGATTGTGTGGCAGAAGAGGAAAATAAGAAGGCAGTTGATCATTATATCCATGTAAAAGAACTGCTACATAAATATGAAAATGAGAAGGCAGAAAGAAAGGTATGTCTTTAAATAATATCATCTGACAACCATTTAATATTTTGAATTTAATTTCAAAGTTATTTTGATCAAGATAAATTAGGAATCTGAATTTTTAGCACATTTCTGATATTAGTAACTTTCAGTCTAAAATTTCTGCCACGTAAGAAAGGAGAATGAGGAAGCATTCATGATAAAAATTACCCTGATATTCGTTTTTTAGATTAGATGACTCATTTTGATTATAAGTATTGTGTAGCTAGCCCATGAAATTTTAAATGCATAGTATTGGTTAATGAATGTAGATAGAGTTAAGCATTTTTAAATAAATATTGATAAATTTGTAGTTGTAATAATTTGCCTGGTATTCCTTTTAATGCTACAATGGAATAAATTATTAGAAATGCTGAAGCAAAATAAATCCTGAAAAATTATGCTAGAAGAAACGTAGCAATTCAAATTAGTCATCCAAATTGAGATACTGTAGGGCATTATAATTACCTTTTTTATAACTATTAAAACATGTTTGTCAATCTAACTAGTTTTAATACAAACTACTGTGAACCGATTTTAGAAACATTAAACAGCTGATCATATTTTTAGTGAAATTACAAAGATTAGTAACTACTTTTATTTAAAATTTAGGAAAGTAATTCTGTTCAAAGAGACTGTGAGTATACATTAAGTATTAGTTTGGGTGTGTGGGAATAAAGCCATTTTTTTTAAATGTGCTTTTAATTCCTTACTACATATTTACTATTTATGTCAGTATTTTTTCAATGTTTTTAGTAATACTTGTTGTATAATATTCAGAATTGCAGGTCTGGGATCAGAACCTTTTATTTATTGAAAATAGAAAGCTTTTTTACTGCCTAATACCAATTCTATTAGATTTTTGTGACGCTTTTCACGTTTTCAGTGAACGGAAGGATTATTGAACTGTGTAACAATTTCAGATAAGAAAAAATAGATTTTATTTTTAGTCTTTATAATCATGTGGTTGAATCTATTCATTTCACAGTGGAATTTAGGGTTTTTGGGTAGTAATTCAGTTAATTTTGCCAATTTTCTTTAGACAATTTTACATTGAGTTATTTTTAGCTTGTTTCTGTTTGAAAGGGTGTTAGATTTTAGTTGAATTATTTTTACAAGATAATTGATCTTATCTAATGAGAGAAAATTTTAAATTCTTTTACTTTTTACCTTCATTCACTATTAGTCACATATGCAATAATTTTCTTTATCATGAAAATGCACAGGATTTTCTTTAATAACATATGAATATTAATATACACACATATATATGTGTTTTGTTTTGTGTGTGTATGTACATTTATGTAGGTATATAGGTATGTTCTTCTTCCTGCTAGGTTTGAGAATAAAAAAGAAATTATTTCCCTTTAGTAGTGACCTTGCACCATACTTTATATCCATAGTTGGAAGAGTAACCATATTTTCTATAGTTTTCAATATTTTCTGTCCACTGACAACAACCAAGAGTATAATTTATCTCCTTGCATAAAAAGGAACTGCTTTGAAGATTTTCTTCCCTTCCCCTCCATCTCCCTCCCTTTTTGCTTTCATCAAATCAGGTCAATCCCTTAAAGTAATTTTATCCAGCCTGATAAATATAACAGTGAATATGATCATTCTCCAGGGGAAAATATGAGAGGAAAGAAAATGCATCTTTTTCTTTTAAGTGTCCTTATAAAGGCAGATGCAAAGAACTTTTTTTCTGAAAAATAGAAGGTAATAACCCCTAATTTTTCTACCAGATATAAGAAACTATATAGTCTACCTCTACCATTCCCCCACCTTTCATGTGAATTGCACATAAAAAACTTTATATCCTACATGGCTTTGGAGGTGTTGTAATTCTGAAGAAGATTGAATGGGGAAATTAGAGTGAAAGTAATGGTTTAAGATGAGCAAGGAGAAAGATAGCATTTGGTCCATGCTGAATGAAGGGTATCTGGTATAGTCAAAAGAACTTTGTAGTTTCAAGAACTAAATTCCAACCCTTTTCTCAATAATGACTTTTATGACCTAACTGATTTTTAAACACTTTGGGTCTCATTTTCCTCAACTGCAAAATGAGGTGGTTGGATTAGTCCCTTAAGACCATTTCTGATAATCTATGATAACTATGAATGTGTTCATGCAATTAAGTTGCATATGGCAATATTTATATCAATTAACTTTGAGGTGCATTTATTTCATAAAAGCTAATACTGACATATGAAATCATAGTAGAAATTTTATGTACATATTTCTATCAGAATATAATACGAAAGCTTCAAGAAGAACTTCCGGATTACCAAAGAGAAAAATCCATGACTTTACATTTGGGTCTGTCACTTTATCAAAAGATTTTGGATATGGAGCAACTAGAGAAGGAATTAGATTATACTGCAAATAAAGTACGTATATAAAAATTCAGTAATTTATAATTGATGGAAAGTGTTTTCACTATCACTATTTTTTACCAATATTAAAACTTCATTTCTGACAACTGTGCCTGTCATTTAAACTGACAGAACAAGATCTATAACATCTATAATTTATACCATTTTTATATTGGGATATTTATTTTCTAGCTTTTTAGATTATTCATAGCTAACTTCCTCAGTGGTAAATTGAGTCAAATTAAATTTTCCCCTTGATTAAATGGCCTGGTTAGGTGAAGATTTCCAGTAACAATTTCAGTGCCATTAACTTGGATGAAATGAAAACAACACAGCAAGGAATATTATTTTTAATTGTATCTCTCAAAAACGTACCAATTATATAATTATTTTATACTCAGGGTTACTTATTTATGTTGGTTTTGTTTAAATAGATTTGTTTCATCATTGACATCTACAATTCTTTAATAGTTTTTGTAACCTTTTATTTAAATTTTTAAATATTTAACAAATTCTGACAAACCTTTAGTTATTCATACTTCTTGTATTTTGTGTTTCTGCTTATATTTATTTGTCATTTGTTCACAAAGATGTTATGAGGGACTTTTTCAAATATGAGCTGAGTGACAATGATCCCTTTAGCAGACAGTCAATTTAATAACTCTTTGAAAATGTGAAGCTAGTGTGGTATGACCTATTCTGCATACTTCCTAAATTTTAAATCCTAGGATTTGCATGAGATTAGCAATAAAAACTATCTAAAGGGATTTTCACAGCAAGGTCATGTAATGCCAGAGAAACTGAGGCAAGATAGAGATTAGAGAGTATTCAATACTTTATTTGAAAGGCAGCGAGTTACTGGGACCAAATGGATCCATGGTTTGTTCCTAGGCCTGAATGAGAGTATTGTCTCCAAGAATCCAGCAAATCATTTGAGTTGTCAATAACCTATATATACACAAGGCTCAGACACAGGAAGTATTCGAGGCAAGGGCAGAATCATGGTGCTGAGATCAGAAATAGGACTCTGACAAGGGTGGGTGATCCAGTGGAGATGGGGATGACATAATGGGGGGGGGGGGTACTCTGGAGATGGGGAGGGGCATCTTGATAAGACAGTATCTGATATTTTTATTGGAATGGGAAGAGACATTCTTATATTCTAATTTTTAAGATCTTTTATCTTTATCAAATATTCTGAGTTAGGCGTGGTTTTGCAGGATTGATCAGAACAAGTATAAACTGAAACAGAACAATTAGGGAAACCGAGGCAGGGCAGTTTAGAGTAACTTAGTTAGGACAAAAAAAGAGAATAGTGGCACAACATTCCATACTCTCTCTTCTGAATATTCAAGTCATTGAATTATCTTCCTCTAGGAAGTCTTAGCACCATAATTTTGACCAACCCTTTCTAAAGCAAATAAAACAAACTAAAACGAGAAAAATGCAAGGACTTATGGCAAGGGCAAGTCTCTTCCAGAAAACCCCAGAGTTATTAGCATAAAAAACAGCATCCCTCATTGAAGGAGACACACAGGCCTCCCTCTTGCAGAAATAGCAGTTCCTCTGCAGTTGGGGAGCATCTCAGCCAGGGAATCCAGTTTGAGATGGACAGTTCACTGTGAGTTAGGTCTGTGGTCACTTGTGCATTTAACCCTTTGCTTATATAGGGAGTAGCAGTGCTCAGGACGGTCCTGCTGCCCATCCTAACAGGGGCACCCTAAGTCTGTCAGGGACTCTATAGAGGGGAAGAAGTGGGGCCTGGAGTTGGTCCGCCTATCCCCTCTTGATAGAACAGGAACTGCTGCTAGGAAACAGATTTCTGAACAGAGTATCAGAGTATAATACAGATCAAAGCAGACACATCCTGAACTTTTAGAGGCCTGATAACAAACTGCAAGGTCCTTTGAGAATGCTGAAATGCTAATTATGGAACTGGGATGACAGGGGTAGAGAAACAGATCAGAGAGACTGCCAGTCCCAAGACAGATGTCTGATTTCTGGTTGTTTCTAAAAAAATAATCCCCAAAACTGAGTCTGCCAGGGCAATTCAAACAGAATGAGGGATTTCAAAGTTAAAACATAACCAGCAAATCATAGTCCAGTAAATTTTAAGGAAAGAATTGGAATGTTTAGCTAATTTCCAACTCCATCTGAACTAATGAGATAGGGGGTGGGGCAGAAGTACTTAAGAAAATACATCAGTTTCCCCAATTTCCTAACCAGTTTTCTTCCTCCCTTTTTTTTTCTCACAGAAAGAAATTATCAAATAATCATTCCACATATAAATCCCAAGAGTGAATCAAAATTCTTATATATAACAGACTAGTAGAGTAAGTTTCCTAAAAATCCCTCAAACATACAGCAAGAGTTACTTAATTTTAACAAATCCATCCCAAATTTTGAACACACAGCAATAGATGACCCAATCAGGGTTCCTAAATTCCCTGATATCAGTCCGTCAGAGGTAAGGGATGAAGCCTTCTTCAAAACTGCTTCAGGATGGGCAGTGCAGGAGGCTCTCAGTCCATGCAGGGCATACACATGGTGTGGCCTGGCGTGCTGACAGTCAAAGCTGATCTAGGTCCCAGAAGCAAATCAATACCCAAAATCTAAAACAAAAAACAAAATTTAACAAATAAAGGTTAGAAAAGTCTGATACAAAATGTGAAGAGGCCAGTGTTAATTGGCCAGCAGCTTAATGGGTTTCTTCACAGGACAGGCAAACGGCTTTCAGCTATAGTCCCAATAGATAAAATGGCAGTTAGGCTTTTGTCCTTTCATTAGTTAGAAACCTTAAAAAAAACTTGAATATCCAGACACAATATCCAGTAACAGATAGATGGTCAGACTACTTATTTGCCCAAGTATTTAGGATATAACCAGGTTGGATCAGCAAGTTATAACATATATAACCAGACTGGAAATAGCAAAGTATAACATAATTGAATTGCATTAACAGTTTCTATTGACCATTGCTCTGCTCATAGAAATCAGTTACAGGAAGAAAAAAATTCAGGGACCCAACTATAAAGTAATATAAGCAGTTTAAACTTGACTTTCAGCAAACCAGGATAAAATAGCTTTAATTCATTTGTACTTTAGTTAATTGTCCCACTAACTGTCAGAGTGTGGAGCTTTAAAACTCCCAAATAGCATTAATTATTAAGCCCAAGAAGTTTTACTTCCAATAACAAATCCCATTAACCAAAGTTTCAGATAAATCCTAAACAGATATTTACCATAACCTTATATTTATAACAGAATTTCTCAGTAAGTTCACTTCTTTCAGATCTAAGTAGACAGTTTCATAAGTGAACATGATATATATAAATCATTTTGCTTTAAAATACCTAATACATAGACAGATATTCCAAATTGCATATTGTCCATAACAGAAACATTTTCAAAAGGACAAAAAAAAAAAAAAAGCTATTATTTTCAGAAGCTCTTTAAATGACCTCAGGATATAATCAAACTTATACAGAATACCCAATTCTATATAAAAGAATCTGAAAGATTCCTTAAAATATCAGTTAAACAATAGAAGCAATTAATATTTGAACCAGCAAGAAGCTGCAGGTTGTTTAAAAAAAAAAAAAAAAGCCAGAATCTTAATGGGAGGAGGGGGATTAGATTGTTCCTTTCTACATGGTCGCCCTTCCCCAATTCTGCCATGCTTCCTGACCCCAACTTCACACAGCTAATCTTTTTAGGGGACCATTTTCTACAGGATTCACTCTCCAGCTAAAGAAAGGCACTGACCTCATGGGGTATCTCCTTTCCCATGGCAAATGGCAAATTCACGAGGGATTTGTGCCTTTTTGTTCCCTGTTTCTGGAAAGCCAATTTCCTCTCTCTTCCTCCTTCTCTCACACCATCTCTTCCTGTCTCCCCCTCTCTCTCTCCCTCCTCCCAATGCCTACTTGTTCAAACCTTTTCTCACATACTTTAAACACTCCCAAACCAATAACCATTCGAAATAAATGCTCCATTTAAACTATTAATTGCTTTTGCAAATCAATCTTTCTTTCCCCATCTTTAAAACACTTAAAAAAAAAAATTTTTACTTGAAGATTTGCAAATAACTTTGAACCAAATTTCATAAAATTTATACATATAACCAATAGAGCTGATAATTTTTTAAGGCATAACTCATAGTTGTAATGTTGTAATAGTTTACAAATTACCCAATACTTCTAGAAAGCAACATAACATCTGAGTAGTGAGATACAAACACAACTTCCCAAGGTAAGTTACTGGCATTTTGTTTTAATAACCTATATTTTAACTTAAAATCCAATAAAATACAGCTTTAAATTCCCAATACTAGAAAACTGCTTTTTCGATCATATTTCAAATAATGAATTTCAATAAACATTATAGATTTTTTTTGTTTTTGTTTTTGTTTTTCTTTCTGGCCCTATGTGTCCAGTATTCCCAATGGACTTTTCCTAAGCTCCAACTTTGGCCAGAATTGGAGCCTTTAGAAAAGTCAGATCCTTTTTTACCTAATTAGAGGCATGTGACCCTTTTCAGGCAAGTTAACAGAACTTCTTTAACAAGCTATTGTTCTTTTAATATCTTATACTTAAAGATAACTAAATCTACCCTGTATAGGCACCAGTAAAATTATTTCCCACATTTTAAAAACTGCCCAGAAGAATACTCAGAACAAAATCTGGCATGCAAAGGCAATAGTGAAATTATTTCTAAGATCTCAGAATCATCCTAAAATTCCTAATCAAATGTTTCCTCCAACTTGAGTTTCAAAGCAATTAACATAAATTCCTTTTGTTCTTATCAGCCTAACCCAAGCCAAGCCAAGCCTGAATTTTAAACTACTTCAAGGAAAAACCTGAGTTTCAGTTTTAAAATACTTATAAGTTAGTGCAACAAATTAAAATCACAAGCAAATTTTATACAGAGTATAGTTGCATCATTGAAATAACCAATATCCAAATTTCTGAATCATTGTTCTTAAACCTTTAGAAGAGTTCTTAACCAACAGAATGGATAGACAAGTCACACAGAACACAGAACCCAAATCACACAAACATAGACTGTGCAGTTATTATATTAAACAAAATATGTAACTCACAGACTATCTGGAAACCTTAGACTAGCCCTGAGGGAAGTTGTTGGATTTTGAGAGTCTTTCCTCCCAGAATCCAAACAGGAGCCTTCTTAGGTTTCTAGGCCCCAGTTTGGTGCATTTCTCTGCTTTCACAGTGAATGCCCAGAGATAACCAGATAGTACCAAAAGGTAACATTCTCAGCTAGATTAAATATAAAAATCAATCTTTACAGCTTTTTCTACTTTGCTTCTGGGAAATGAGCATCTCACAAGAAACTTAAAATCCTAACAGTAGATTGAAATTGCAAAATAATCAGACGTTATGTCTGATTATTTCTCTCAAGATAGATTGCAATAGCTAAAATTATATCTGTTATAACTGCTATTACTGTTAATGGGGAAAGAAGGGGAGGATTTCATTCATAGAAGAAAAGCAATTCTAAATAAAATACATTTTCATTTAAATATTACTTTAGACTTGAAACAAGAATTGAAACTTAAAGGAACATCAGGTAGAAGCCAAGAAATTTTAAATAAAAGTGACCACAAACAGGTATGGAAAAGTGATATTGACATTTTTGATATTTTATTTTAGTAAAAGTGCCTTTCATGCTAATTTTATTGGAAGTTTTGCAGAACTTAGTGTACTTTTGTATTTTTGTCTTATTTCAGGAGCTGAAATTTTCTTTGGAGTTATAGGGACCAACAGCAAAACGCCTAGCTATGTAATAACAGAGTAAAGGAGCAGTCCCAGGATAATGTATTTTTGTACTTTTCTTAATTGTTAAAAGAAGTTTATTTAAACTAGTTGATTATTTCATTGTTTTGTGCTAATTCAGTAAAATAATTGTGATAACAGAATTACCATAGATCTAGATGTATGTGAAAGAGCATCTTAGTCTTGATTTCTTTATGATAGACAAGTTAAAATTTATTGTCACCAATGGCAAAATAATCCAGAATGTCCATATCAGGAAAATGTATGTCACTTTAGAAAAATATGGTAAATTCTATCAATATATAAAAAATGTTAATTATCGCATTAAACTGTCATAATAATAATATCTTAGGTTGATGATCAAAATTAATGTAGTTTATCTTTGTCCCAAATAACCAATCCTGTCTGCAGTATCCCCCCAAAGTAGTCAAAAACTTTGTGACCTTGAAAAATTACTACCCAAGAAAAGCAGCCCACTGTATATTTGAACAATTCGCAATAGTTGGGGGTGTTTTCTTATGTTGAGCTGTAATTTACCTTTCTATATTGGGCAGCAAGGGCTAATGATTCTGACTTAGAGTCAAGTTGAAGAAATCCAGACCTTCTTCTGCATTCTAATCCCCTAAGTTTTTGATGACTATTATCCTGGCATCCTCTAAACTAGACACTCCCACTTGCTTCCTGTGATACAAATCAAGGCTCCCTTCTAAGGTCTCTTTTAGTTCTCTGGCCTGCACTTTTCCAGTGTCTAAGCATCATAATGCCTAGCATGTCTTCTTTTACTTTTGCTGCCAAGATCACATTAGCCTTTTGAAAGCCTCATCATATTAAACTTATGGCCCATTAGCAAATATTTCTACATCTTTCTCTGAGAATTTCTATGAAAAGTTGTTTTGCCCCCATTATATACATATGCAGCTTACTTTTAAAAATCCAATTCCAGTATTTTAAATTTATTCCTTTTGAAATGTTCTTTGTTAGCACTATCTCATTGTTCCAATCTATAAAGATGCATTGGAATCTCAGTTCTGTAACTTATTTCATCTGCAGCCTTTACTGATCCCATGCCATTTACAAATCTAATAAGCATTCCATCTATCGCTTCATCAGTGTAAAATGTTAAACAGAGCAAGTACTGAGGAGAAAGCTACCTGTTGCCCTCCAGGGGGAATTAGTGTTCTTTAGATCTGCCCAGAGAAAAAAAGTCCAAATATTTCTTTAATACGATTTTTGTTCTAATCCTCAAAGACCTTGTGAGAAACTTTTTCAAATACTTGTTGAAATCCAGACACACTGGGTTTTTGCCATTCCTTGAAGCTAGTGTTCTATTCTCTAGTGATGAAAAAACAGTTTTTTTGAATAAGAAAACGTGATGTGTCTAGTATAACTTGTCATAATGAACACATCCATTTTTATTTATCCTCCCATAGACCCTTTTATGGGAAATATGCAGGAACTATTACTCAGGCTAGAATTTCTCAGGAATCAATAACATTCACCTTCTCTAATCCCATGGCAACTCCCTGGTAAACCGTAATTACTGAAAGATTCTTCAGTTCAGTGTGTCAATTTGCTGCAGCATCTTGTGGAGCTAACCTGACCTCAGTGGGGATGATCTCAGGATGCCTCTTGCTCTAGTCTCCCAGGAATGTCTTCCTTAATGGAATTTAAGGAATTAGAAGAGTCCTAAAGCCCATGTTTCAGATGCTTTCTGTAAGATAGAATCTGATCTCAAGTCTTTTTTATCATGTTCACTTAGTTGGCACAACCTGCACAATCAAGGGGCAAGAGAGGCTTGAAAAAGAAACCAGGTCACATAGCCTCACCTTCCCACAGCATTTTTCTACAACTAGATTCCAGTTCACAACCAGCACCTTCAATCCTATCCCTTTCTGGCCAAAACAGAACTGTTTATTTGTTTGAACTGTTATATCTCTGCCCTAGAAACAAGAATTGAAATGACCATTCCAATGCGATTTCTTAAAAATCAAAAATTATATATCATATCATTTATCCTCATTAATTGATTATAGAACTTTAATCTGAGTATTGCCCAAATAGTACCACAGTCAGCAACAAGTCAGTGAATTTGATTGAACCCTTACTTTTACATGAAAAGATTCTTTTACTTCCTCTGTGTTTATTAAAGAAAATAACACTCTATCATGAATAATAATATAGAACATAAAGAACAATGAAGAACATAAGGTGCTTTAAAAGGCAATTTGGACCCTAACAATGAATGTCTGTAGCTAAAAGCTCACTGTTAACTTGTTAGGATTATTTGGATGAGATTCCTGTCCACATGTAATGCATTCATTTTCTTGATAGATCTCTATATTTAGAATATAGTGAAAATCAGGCAAATAAAGTGTTGCCATCTCATTTAAATTATGACTTAAAATGTCCAAAATTTGGGGGAAATGATATTCAAGGTAATTTGAAGTAATTTATTTTTGTATAAACAGCTAAGTGGCATAGTAGATAGAGTTTCAGGCCTGGTGTCATGAAGATTCATCTTCATGAGTTTAAATATGGTTTCAAATAAGTATTAATTATATAAGCCTGGTCAAGTTAATTAGTCTTTTTGCCCTAGTTTCCTTATGTGTAAAGTGAGCTGGAGGACAAAATGCAAAATATTTTGCAGTATCTTTGCCAGGAAAACCTCAAATAGGGTGATGAAAAGTCAGAGATAACTGAATAGTAACAACAACAACAAGATAATTATGGTCATTTTTAAATGATAGAATGTGATTCTGTCATGTAAACATTTTTGAAAATATAATTTACTGAAAATATCTGTAGGTATGCATCATTATTGTTGTTTGGCTCATGTAATTATGGAACTATAATCTCAACACATTTGAACAATTGAAGAATTGTACTGGATCAGGGAATCACGTCTTCCTTAACTATTTTAAAGTCATCACTTCCTACTCTATTGATACCCAATAATTCTGAAGATTCATCTTCATGAGTTCAGATATAGTTTCAAATAATTATTAATTATATAGCCCTGGTCAAATTACTTAAATCTTTTTTGCCTCAGTTTCCTGATGATTTGCCTCTAACATGAGCTAGAGGAGGAAATGGAAAATCATTCCAATATCTTTGCCAAGAAAATCTCGGGGGCGGAGCCAAGATGGCGGAGCAGGCACACACAACTCTCTAAACTCCTCTCATTACCCTCACAAACAACTATTTAATCCAGCCTCAAAAATAACTCTTCACTGCTTAAATTCCTGAAGATAAGAAGCACTACAACTTATCAGCCAAAGTCAATCTGGAAGATTGCCAGGAAAGGTTTGTTTTGAGGGGCCAGGAACAGACTAGCACAGGCAGCAAGATGCTAGCATCCTGAGCAGACCAGGGACGGGGGTGATCTCTGTGGCTAGAGAAGTTATAGGGACCACTCTGCTATAGGCTAACTGCTCTGCCTTGATTACAAAGCAGTAAACTGGCAGAGAAGTTAAAGTCTAAAACAGAGGGTCCTCTAAAAAAAGCCAGAACCTAACGAGATCTGGCTGTAACCCCTCAAACCCGGAAGTGACTCAGGCAGGCTTTACTGCAGCCCTGCGGCCACATCCGGCAGTTCGGGGCTTTTGCAGGGGCAGTTACTAATCTGCACGACAGTGGGGCACAGCCTGGGCAGCCTCTAATTGGCTCAGTGTGGTGGGCTCGGCCTGGGGCAATAGAACCTCCCCAGCTGACTGCGTTTCCAGGGCAGACACTTCTGATCCCTGCAAATCCATTCACTGCTCAGCTGCTAATACCCATAGCCCCAGGGCAGGATTTGGCTTGGGGCAGTGAAACTCTCACTGCTAACTGTCTAGCCCCAGGACAGTCGTTATCTCACACAGCTGAGGTTCTTTGAAAGGCACTTTCCCAGCCCGGCCCTGCAGGCCTGAGTTACTTTTCGGGTGGGGAACTCTTTCCCAGAGCACTCAAGTACCTCGCTGCTTTTTGTAGCCAGTCTGCAGGACAGCTACCCGTCCATATACCTTTCACTGCTCTGCAGAGGAAGCTGCTAACCTCCTGGCTCTGAAGGCAGACCTTACAGGCTTCAACAAAATGAGTAAAAAAATCAAAAGAACGATTGATAGTTTCTACCCAGAAAGAGAACAGCTTTTCAACCCTGAAGAGACTAATAGCAGACAGTCTCCAGACGATTGTTGGTCTCCAATACAAAAGGCTTTCCTAGAAGAGACTATTAAAAACCTTAAAAGAGAGCTAGAAGAGAAATGGGGAAAGACATAACTCACTAAAAGAAAAATTTGATAAAGTGGAAAAAGAAAACAACTTCCTGAAATGTGAATTGGAAAAGGTAAAAAACAGAGTTTGCGAATTGGAAAAAGAAAATGACTCACTAAAAAAAAAAAAAAAAAAAAAAAAAAAAAAAAAAAAAAAAAAAAATTAGTGAAATGGAAAAAAATTCCATAGAGCAAAACAACTCAATTGGACATATACAAAAAGAAGTTTAAAAAAAGCTAACGAAGAAAATAACTCACTAAAAATTAGAACTGAACAAATAGAAATGACTGATTCATTGAGACATCAAGAATCAGTCAAGCAAAACCAAAAAAATGAAAGATTGGGAAAAAAATGTCAAATATTTACTTGGAAAAACAACAGACCTGGAAAATAGATCTAGGAGAGATAACCTGAGGATCATCGGACTACCAGAAAATTATGATGAAAAAAATAGCCTAGATACTATTTTATAGGAAATCATCAAAGAGAACTGCCCAGAAGTAATAGAACCGGAAGGGAAAATAGGCGTTGAAAGAATTCATCGAACACCTTCTGAAAAAGACCCTAAAATAAAGACTCCAAGGAATATTGTGGCCAAACTTCAGAATTTCCAGAATAAAGAAAAAATTTTACAAGCAGCCAGGAAAAAACAGTTCAAATACCGAGATGCAACAATAAGGATCACGCAAGATCTGGCTGCCTCAACATTAAAGGATCGAAGGGTCTGGAATCAGATATTCCGAAAGGCAAAAGAACTTGGAATGCAGCCAAGAATAAACTATCCAGCTAAGCTGAGTATTTTTTTCCACGGAAGAAGATGGACATTTAATGAAATAGAGGAATTCCATCTGTTTCTAAGGAAAAAACCAGACTTAAACAAAAAATTTGATCTTCAACAACAGGAATCCAGAGAAGTAGAAAAAAGGTAAAAGGAACTCTTGAGAACTGTATTTCTGTTGTGAATATACATAAAAACCATATGTATAATTTGATTTTACCGATATGACATAAAAAAGGGAAGTAGAAATGGAAAGGGGATAGCGTCAGAAAAAGGGAAGAAGGGAGATAAAAAGAGGGAAACTACATGTGACAATGAGGCCAAGGAAACCTATCATATATGAGGGAACTTAAAGAGGGGGAGGAACATTGTGTGAATCCTACTCTCATCAGAGTTGGCTCAAAGAGGAAACAATTGACATATTTGTTTTACACAGATTCTTTTCTCACTTCACTAAAAAGTGGGAGAGGAAAAGGGAGAAGGAAAAAGAGTAATAAGGGAAGGGTACAAGAAAGGGGAAGGGATTCAAAGGGAGAAGGGAAGGATACTAAAGAGGGAGAGCTGCGTGACATTAGTGGGACCAATAGGGAAGAAGAGAAGGAGGGCAAGAAAAAGAAAAGTATAATCTGGGGGTATATGGATGGCAGAAAATGCAGAATTGGTTATTTTAACCGCAAATGTGAATGGGATGAACTCTCCCATAAAGAGGAGGCAGATAGCAGACTGGATCAAAAGATAGAACCCTACAATCTGTTGTTTACAGGAAACACGTTTAAAACAGGGAGATACATATAGACTAAAGGTAAAAGGCTGGAGCAGAATCTATTATGCTTCAGGTGAAGTCAAAAAAGCAGCGGTAGCCATCCTTATCTCAGATCAAGCAAAAGCAAAGATTGATTTAATTAAAAGAGATAAGGAAGGAAACTATATCTTGCTTAAGGGTACTATAGACAATGAAGCAATATCAGTATTAAACATATATGCACCAAGTGGTATAGCATCTAACTTCCTTAAAGAGAAGCTAAGAGAGTTGCAAGAAGAAATAGACAGCAAAACTATAATAGTGGGAGATCTCAATCTTGCACTCTCAGATTTAGATAAATCAAATCACAAAACAAATAAGAAAGAAATTAAAGAGGTAAATAGAATATTAGAAAAATTAGGTATGATAGATCTCTGGAGAAAACTGAATGGTGACAGAAAGGAGTATACTTTCTTCTCAGCAGTTCATGGAACCTACACAAAAATTGACCATATATTAGGACATAAAGACCTCAAAATTAAATGCAGGAAGGCAGAAATAGTAAATGCTTTCTTTTCAGACCACAATGCAATAAAAACTACATTCAACAAAAAGTTAGGTGTAAATAGACCAAAAAGTAATTGGAAACTAAATAATCTCATCTTAAAGAATGATGGGGTGAAAAAGCAAATTATAGAAAAAAAATAATAAAATTAATAATTAATAATTAATTAATTAATAATTTCACTCAAGATAATGACAACAATGAAACATCATATCAAAATTTATGGGAAGCAGCCAAAGCAGTAATAAGGGGACATTTTATATCCTTAGAGACTTACTTGAATAAAATAGAAAAAGAGAAGATCAATGAATTGGGCCTGGAACTTAAAAAGTTAGAAAAAGACCAAATTAAAAACCCCCAATCAATTACTAAACTTGAAATTCTAAAATTAAAAGGAGAAATTAATAATATAGAAAGTAAAAAAAACTATTGAACTAATAAATAAAACTAAGTTGGTTTTATGAAAAAACCAATAAAATTGATAAACCTTTGGTAAATCTGATTAGAAAAAGGAGAGAGGGAAATCAAATTAGCAGTCTTAAAAATGAAAAAGGAGAACTTACCACTGATGAGGAGGAAATTAAAGAAATAATAAGGGGTTACTTTGCCGAACTTTACGCCAATAAATTTGATAACCTAAGCGAAATGGATGACTACCTCCAAAAATATAGGCTTCTCAGATTATCAGAGGAGGGAGTAAATTGCTTAAATAGTCCCATTTCAGAAAAAGAAATAGAACAAGCTATTAATCAACTCCCTAAAAAAAAATCCCCGGGACCAGATGGATTTACATGTGAATTCTACCAAACATTCAAAGAACAATTAGCCCCAATACTTTATCAACTATTTGAAAAAATAGGGAATGAAGGAGTCCTACCAAATTCCTTTTATGACACAGACATGGTACTGATACCTAAACCAGGTAGGTTGAAAACGGAGAAAGAAAATTATAGACCAATCTCCCTAATGAATATTGATGCTAAAATCTTAAATAAGATATTAGCAAAAAGACTACAGAAAATCATCCCCAGGATAACACATCATGATCAAGTAGGATTCATACCAGGAATGCAGGGCTAGTTCAATATTAGGAAAACTATCAATATAATTGGCCATATTAATAATCAAATTAACAAAAACCATATGATCATCTCAATAGATGCAGAAAAAGCATTTGATAAAATCCAATATCCATTCCTATTAAAAACTCTTGAGAGTATAGGAATAAATGGACTTTTCCTTAAAATAATCAGGAGCATCTATTTAAAACCAGCAGTAAGCATTATATGTAACGGGGACAAACTGCAATCATTTCCAATAAGATCAGGAGTAAAAGAAAGTTGCCCACTATCACCGTTACTATTTAATATTGTATTAGAAATGCTAGCTTTGGCAATAAGAGTTGAGAAAGAGATTAAAGGAATAAGAATAGGCAATGAGGAAACCAAATTATCACTCTTTGCTGATGATATGATAGTATACTTAGAGAACCCCAGAGATTCTACCAAAAAGTTATTAGAAACAATCTACACCTTCAGCAAAGTTGCAGGATATAAAATAAACCCACATAAGTCATCAGCATTCTTATATATCACTAACAAAACCCAACAGTTAGAGTTACAAAAAGAAATTCCATTTAAAGTAACTATTGATTGTATAAAATATTTAGGAATCTATCTGCTAAGGGAAAATCAGAAACTTTATGAGCAAAACTACAAAACACTTTCCACACAAATTAAGTCTGATCTAATCAACTGGAAAAATATTAAATGCTCTTGGATTGGGCGAGCAAATATAATAAAGATGACAATACTACCTAAATTAATCTACTTATTTAGTGCTATATCAATAAGACTCCCAAAAAACTACTTTGATGAATTAGAAAAAATAACAAAGTTCATATGGAAAAACAAAAGGTCAAGAATTTCAAGGGAATTAATGGAAAAAAAAATCCAATGAAGGTGGCCTAGCTGTACCAGATCTAAAATTATATTATAAAGCAGCAGTTACTAAAACCATCTAGTATTGGCTAAGAAATAGACTAGTTGATCAATGGAATAGGTTAGGTTCAAAGGACAAAACAGCCAATAACTTTAATATAGTGTTTGACAAACCCAGAGACACCAGTTTCTGGGATAAGAATGCATTATTTGACAAAAATTGCTGGGAAAATTGGAAATCAGTATGGCAGAAACTAGGCATTGACCCACACTTAACACCGTACACCAAGATAAGGTCAAAATGGGTTCATGACCTAGGCATAAAGAATGAGTTTATAAATAAATTGGAAGAACATAGGATAGTTTACCTCGCAGACCTGTGGAAGAGGGCAGAATTTATGACCAAAGAAGAACTAGAGATCACTACTGACCACAACATAGAAAATTTTGATTACATCAAATTGAAAAGTTTTTGTACAAACAAAAAAATGCAAACAAGATTAGAAGGGAAACAATAAACTGGGAAAACATTTTTACAATCAAAGGTTCTGATAAAGGCCTCATTTCCAAAATATATAGAGAATTGAGACTAATCTATAAGAAATCAAACCATTCTCCAATTGATAAATGGTCAAAGGATATGAACAGACAATTCTCAGATGAAGAAACTGAAACTATTTATAGACATATGAAAATATGCTCCAAATCATTATTAATCAGAGAAATGCAAATTAAGACAAGTCTGAGATACCACTACACACCTGTCAGATTGGCTAGAGTGACAGGGAAAGATGATGTGGAATGTTGGAGGAAATGTGGGAAAACAGGGACACTGATCCATTGTTGGTGGAATTGTGAACACATCCAGCCATTCTGGAGAGCAATTTGGAACTATGCTCAAAAAGTTATCAAACTGTGCATACCCTTTGATCCAGCAGTGTTTCTACTGGGCTTATACCCCAAAGAGATACTAAAGAAAGGAAAGGGACCTGTATGTGCCAAAAGGTTTGTGGCAGCCCTGTTTGTAGTGGCTAGAAGCTGGAAAATGAAAGGATGTCCATCAATTGGAGAATGGTTGAGTAAATTGTGGTATATGAATGTTATGGAATATTATTGTTCTGTAAGGAATGACCAGCAGGATGAATACAGAGAGGACTGGCGAGACTTACATGAACTGATGCTGAGTGAAATGAGCAGAACCAGGAGATTATATACCTCAACAACGATACTGTTTGAGGATGTATTTTGATGGAAGTGGATCTCTTCGATAAAGAGAGCCTTAATTGATCAAAGATAGACAGAAGCAGCTACACCCAGAGAAAGAACACTGGGAAATGAATATAAACTGCTTTCATTTTTGTTTTTCTTTCTGGGTTATTTATACCTTCCGAATTCAATTCTCCCTGTGCAACAAGAAAACTGTTTGGTTCTGCACACATATATTGTATCTAGGATATACTGCAACCCATTCAACATGTAAAGGACTGCTTGCCATCTGGGGAAAGGGGTGGAGGGAGGGAGGGGAAAAATCGGAACAGAAGTGAATGCAAGGGATAATGCTGTAAAAAATTACCTTGGCATGCATTCTATCAATAAAAAGTTATTTAAACAAAAAAAAAAAAAAAAAAGAAAATGTCAAATAGGGTTATAAAAAGTCAGACATGACTGAACAAGAAAAAATAAAAAGTTGATTGTGGTCATTTGTAAATGATATAATGTAAACATTTTTAAAAATACAATTTATTCCCAAATACCTGTTGGTTTGTACTGTGGTTTGTCCCATGTAATTATGGAACTATAAATCTGAAATCATCTGAACATTTAAAGGAATGTCCTGGGTCAGAGAATAGTCTTAACTATTTTGAAAGAGCAACTGCCAAATTCCTACTCCTATTCTGCAATCCCCAAGCCCTTAAGTTACATATTGTAATCATTTCTTAATTCTTGTTCTGAATTACAAGAAACTTTCTGAATCAGATATACAAATTGGAATATTAGACTAGGTAGCCAAAAGAACAAGAATAAGCCTAAAGAAAATTAAGATAGAGTCCTAAAAGAAATGTAATGAACTCAGATTCTTTTATGAAAATCCTTATAATATTTGACATTCGAAAGAATTTTGCTTTCTATGGACATTTTTATTTTCTTAGCCAAATGTATTGTGTATTATGTTGTGACTTAAAATACTAAAAAAAATTGAAAACATAAGCTAACTTTGAGAAATTTGTCACAAATGCATCTGATTGAACTAATACTTTTATGGCGATCTGATAAGTCATCTTTACTGATTTTACTTAACTCATTACTTTTTTGCTTTTCAAAACAAAATTAAACACAATTTTGGTAATTAATCACTTACTATCAGTTTTCAAAAGGGCATTAATACACTATTTTTCTATTTATCCCACAACTAATAAATTGTAGAATTGGGACTTAGACCTTGATCTTCTGACTTCAACTTCAGTACTCCTTTTCTTGCATTTAATTGTTTTTCAATATATGTTTTCATTTGCTATAGATATTTGCTTAATTGACTGGCTTTAAATACCATGAAATTACCACAGTTCATTCACTGAATTTTATTTTGGGGGAAGGAGCATTGACAGTCATTGAGTCAAGCCTCATTATCTTATGAATGAGAAATTTTAGGCTCAGGAAAGTTAGATTGCATGGCCAGGGTCTTTTGGCTCATTATACCTTAACATGTCTGTCTTATAATTATCTTTTCACAATAATAACTGAAGACATAACACAGGATAGTGGATAGATATTCAAACTCATTCAGTAAAATTTAAATTTAAGTGCGGCTTTTAACAGGTACTAGCTGTGTTACCCTGGGGCAAGTCCCATTGATCTTACCAGTATCTAATTGATATAGGAGCAGAGGTTCATCTGACTTTGTGGAGGGAGTTCCCTCACTTGAGGTTACTCACACTGAAAAACAATGAGACTAATATTTGTATAACTCTCAAATTACAAAGTCATCTCGTTTGATCTCCATTACTATTCCTATGAAGGGGTGTGACCCATATTCATGGACAAATCAGTAGAAGGGCAAAGAAAATATAAGTGACTTTCCAAAATAGTCAATTTGTTATTTAAGCTTAAAGCTTCCAATACAAACTCAATGCTAACTCTAAAATATATATAAACTACTAAGTAATGCCGTATTCGAATACAGGGGAGCTGTTGGAATACATGGGAGCCACCTGACAGTGGCGGCTTGAGATCCAACCCAGACCAGCAGAATGGATCCCCCTTGTGAGAGGATGATACAAGGAGGCTGAGACATAGTTGCTGTTCTCTGACCTCTCCGAGAGGTCGTTGTGCTGCCTGACCCCTCTCTTCTTCCCTCTGCCTCCAATTTATCTCATTCCCAGTCTACAACGCCTGTGTCAGCAAAGGATGCCTTGAAACTCCTTCAGTTGTCATGATCCACAGCTGTGCAGGCTCTCAGAGAATTGACCTGTCCCTTAACAATGCCACTTGATTCTGAATTCGATGTGAGGACCTCCATCCAATGTGCTGGCTTCTGCTACTAGTTCATCATTTTTGTCCAAATTACTTAATGCATCTGTGCTTCAGGTTCCTCATCTACAAAATGATAGCATTAGATTAAGACATTTTTCCTAGTATTTTTTTCTTTCCTAAAAACATTATGCTGCTGTGAATTTGCATAGAGAATAGCATTGATTTTCCATAAGGTAGAAGTCACAGTGCCTAAATCTCACTCTACCCAATTTCCTATGTTGTTAATCCAATATTTCAGGGATGACCTTCAATTTTTTTTGGCTTTTATTTATTATTTTACTTTTTAAACTTGACAGGAATAAAAAATGAGAAATGGGATGGGAAACACCCATCATATGATGGGAAATAAACTTGATCTATTGTTCATTGTGGGGACATGGTGGAAAAGGCGAAAAATAAATCATATATTGTGTGTCTCTGTCCCTGTTTGCTTGTTAAAGGAGAGAATATGAAAAAGGGATGAGGAAACAAAATGAGGTCATAATTGAGCTACCATTATGAAATTTCAATCAATTTTTCTGCTTTCAAACAAAATGTATAAAATTATGACCATTTTTATATCCAAAATAAAAAAAGAAGACAATATATATTGAGGATAATGTGTATTTAAAAATAAAAGTAGAAAAATTAAAGGCAGCATGGCATATTTGATAGTGAGCCAAGAAGATCTAGTTAAAGTCCAACCTTTGACATACGTATGCAAATAATTTAATATCTGTCTTCTAGACATTAGTAGCATTGGTAGAGGGAATTTTCTTTTCGTGTTACTCCTTGCACTAATTAAATCACAAGTCTAGTACTCATACCAAGTAAGCATATAAATGTATATGTATAAAAATGTGTGTTTGTGAGTGTGTGCTTGTGTATATATAAATATATATTTACATACACACAGAGATACACAGCAATGAAGTGACAATAATACTAAGTTTTCTTTTTAGGTCGAAGAGGAAAAACATAAGCATATACACAATGAAACAGAAACATTGGAGAGAAAACATGGTCATCAATTAACTGAAAACAAAGTTAATAGCAAAGTTAAGGAGCTAAATAAAATTCCTGGGGAAGAAATTCCAAGCATTTCTTCCAAGGAAAATTTAGCACCTGTATACCATATTTTAAAGTGGTAAGTTTATCAAAATATTTAACTGGAGTATTATTCAAATATTAAGATAAATGGTATGTTCAGTTTGCTCTAAAAATGTATAGATTCAGAGTCACTCTGCATCCACTTGCTTTTTGTCGGGAAAGAAATCAAAGTCTCATGAATGGATATTGTTCTATTGCTGTAAGTATGTTTTTTTTTTAATTTTATTTTGGAACTGTTACATCAGTTTCTATTGAAAGAAGGTAGGTAGCCTTTGATAACATCCAAAAGAATAGCATATAAGATAAGATATAGGTGGCAAGGAGCAAAGCAAGATAGTTTGCAAATATTTGGAAATGGATAAACAATAAGTGCAAATGAGATATAAAAATAGGCATATAACTACTCCAAAAATCATCAAAAAAAGTTTCCCATCAGTATAAATGTTAAAGAATGAAATCACTTTAAGTGCTTATCATGGGCCAAGCACTGGTGGGACCTCCCCCCAAAGTCAGACAATCTAGATTCTCATGAAAGAGCTCACACTTTCAATTGCAGACATGCAAATCATTAAAAAGAGCCAATCACCAACCCTCCACCATGTAAGATGGGTCTGAAAGGAAAAAGGTTATTGTCCTTTCAGGATGGCAGAATAAAAAGGGGGAAATGACAGAAACGTAGAGAGAAGTGCTCATATAGTCATTGTTTTTTAAGGCCTTCTCGTGCTCATATGGCTTCTGAACAGGCTGAAGAAGAACAAAAAGCAGACTACTACCTGCTGCCCCATCTAAAAAAGTCTTAGGACCAAAGGTGATAGATAGACACAGGAATATGGTAAAGAGGGTTCACAGTTCATATTGGGACTGTACTTACGAGAAGACCTCTAAAATTCCAACTCATGAGAGTTGATGTGGAAGTGTACTGGATTAACAAAGTAATTTAAAAAGTAGAGAATGTTTAAAAAACAAGCCAGCTTTTATTTTAATTGACTTGAAAACTAATTGAATGACCTTAAAAAACTTTTCCTAGCACAATTAATTTTAAGACAAAAAATTACACTGAAAAGGGCATCATTCCCTGCCTCAATGCCAGTACTCACACATTGTGACCTCAGTTGCATGCAGACAGAAAGTCATCTACTGTTTCTTTGATTAGTGGGAAGTAACCATAGTAGACATATTAGTGGGAAATAGGAAAGCCATGGACAATTGAAAGTTTCCTTTTCTAAAAATGATCATCTTTTACTTTTATGTCAGGCTCTTTTCCCAAGATCTCACTCTTCTAGTAAAACATCTAATTACTACATCAGTATTGCATGCAGTGTTCCACATTGATAGTCCTCCACTCTACATAAATAGGAGGTGGTACCCTCTCATCTCCAAACTTGGACATTATAATTTCATAGTATTCAGTTGCAGTTATTTTATTGTCCTTAGCAATTACATTATTGCAATTACAATTTATATTGTTGTATTGGTTATCCTTATTTCATTTTGCATTCCCATCTTCCTTTATAGTTATTATTTCTAACCATAAACAATGATGTTCCATTACATCAACAAACCACAATTTGTTTATCCGTTCCTCAATCAGCCGAATTCCTCAATCAAATTTATTCCCAGTTATTTGCTCCTTCAAAAAGTCATTGCTGTGAATATTTTGGTTTCTAAAACTTTTCTTGCCATTAGATAAAAATAATTCATTGGAGCGTATGTTTAGCAGTTAGAGAGAAGTAATGCTAAAACATCAGAGAAATTACTATTCTTTGGGAAAGTTGGACGAAAAGGGCATCAAAAGAGAGTAAATTGCAAGTGAACATTCTTTTTAAATATTGTTAAATCTGTGAATAAAATTTCATGGTGGAATAAATGGATATCAAGAATGATTACAAAATTGTGCTTTTCCCCACTAATTTCTTTTGTGGTACCTAATCAGAATAGGAACGTGAATTTACCTAAAAGCAACATGAACAGACCAACAGGTAGATTTGTGAGGTCTTTTCAAGCTACAATCTTCCTACCTTTGTGATTATTAATTGCTCCCTGTTAATAGCATGCCCAAACTCTCTCACTCTCTCTTTGTCTCTGTCTCTGTTTCTTTCTCTTGCTGTTTTTCTGTCTCTGTCTCTCTGTCTTTGTTTCTGTTTCTCTCTATCTGTCTCTCTCTGCTTCTCTCTCTCTGTTTCTCTGTCTCTGTCTCTCTCTCTCTCCGTATCTCTTTCTTTCTTTTTTTTTTTTCTGAAACACCCACACCCACACCCACAGAGGAAGGGGTTAATTCCTTAGACAGTTGATTCCTTTAAAAAAAAAAATAAGTCTTAGTTGTTTGGAAGTTGGTTGTTTTGTGTTCCTTGTTTTTCATACATTGATCCTAAATGTGTTTTTCTGTGCTTAGTCCTAGTCTTTGGAGGGACAATTAAGCGTTATGTTTTATTGTATATTTCAGCACATATACTACTCCCTATCATCCCAGTCCTTCCTCTTCTCTTCTTTATGGTAGACATCTGCAGTAAACATGATCAGTTGCTCCTTATTTGACAAAGACTTTATCTTTCATCATTCTGAGCCTCTGGAAATATTCTCAGTCTTAAATGTCTTTCCTAAAATATATCTCCCAGGAATGAATATGTTCTTCAAACATGTTGTGATCAGGGCATAATATAAGGAAAGTATCACCTTCCTCTTTCTGGATTCTATGAATTCTTAGAATTCCACCTACAATCATATTAAATGACTTTCTCCTGGCATTGTCGCTACATATCAAGGCTGCCTTGATAACTCGCTGAATATTTTGCACACAAATTGTTTAATCACAACAATCTGCTGATTACAGCTGATTAGCCCAAATATAGGCAGGAAATAACCATAGTAGGTGAAGAAAAGATTGGGTAAGAAATAAGCAGCACCTATTCCTAGACTAGAGAAGCAAAGATCTGACTAGAATGGACCTTGTATTCTGAGCAGTGTGAGAACCTTTGTTGGATTAAGACTATAGGCCTGAAGATGAAGAAGCTTCATAGGCAGACAATGCAATTTAATACACCACAAAAGAAGGGGACCATTAAAAGCTTATGTTCTAGGGAATGATATGAACAGCATCTTAGTTCAGGAAGCTTAGTCTGGAAGTAAAATGTCGCATATTTTAAAAGAGAAAGAAAAATACATGTCTCCCACTGTTTTCTTAGAAATTTTCAGTAAAGAATTATTTAAAGATCACCTCATGGATTTTTTTTTTCCCTGCAATGACTTTGCCATGCACAGGAAAAATGTAAAAAAGCCTGAAAATGAGAAGTGGATTTCCAAGCATTCTAGTATGACTTGTGAAAAGATGAATTCTTCTGGTATCCTACTCCATAGTCCTGATGACAGCACCTTAAGTAAGACAGATCCTTATGCATTCAGGTAACTAGTACTGGACAAGCTCATAGAAAAATATTAGCAATATGTGCTTTTTCTCATTGTAGAAGACTGTTGTCCTGATTTTCTTTGTTCTGCTAGTTGAATGTTCTCTCAACAAGTATTCTTGTTGGTGTGAGACATGCACTGCAGGGATGCCAGGAAAGCTAATTATTACTGGTTAAGCTAGAGGGCCCAGACTTCCCTTTTATAAGCTCATGCCCCATTACTTGCCACTCTTTGATGGTTGAAATTCTTTTTCTGATTCCCAGATATTTGAAATGTAACTTGCTTTCATGAATTTTTACCCATATAGAACATAAGCACCTTGAAGACAGGGATTGGTGTTTTTAACTTTGTTTATATCCCAGTGCTTAGCACAGTACTTGGTATATAGGAAGTACTATATACTAATTTACTAATAATAGCCGACTTATTGAGAGTTCTATAATATACAATAATCGTTTATAAACAACATGCATAATCTCCCTTGACTTTCCTATGGGAATATTTGAGAATGATTTCTCCCTCACAATTTAACCTAGCCTTTATATTTTCATTCTATATGAATTCTATATTCTATATGATTCTGATCCAACATTGTTGAAGGTTATACTCTTTATGTCTTAATTATAATTATTTTATTTTCTTATTCATCGTTGAAATTTATGAAACATTGTCTCAATACCTCAATCATGAAGGATTGTGAAATACTGAAAATAATAAATCAAAAATAGGAACAACATAACATGTCTCTAATGAAAGTTTGTCTCCTTAGTTTTTCCTGAAAATTATTTCAAATTCTGATTACCACTCCAGAATATTGTCTTATTCTGTATAAATAGTATAGGCAGGATTCTTGACTCCTCCATGGGTTCAAATACCTTTGTTTAGCATGCTGCCTACATCTTCAAACCTTAAAATAGTGGTAACAGGTACCATAAGCAGACACTTTGACTGGTATTGAACTTGAAATACTGGTGGATATCTTTAAAAAGTAAAAAGAATCTTTATGGATTTGGTTCTTTTCAAACAATATGAATTACTCCGATCAATTCAAGTAGACATGTGATGGAGAAAGCCATCTGCTACTAAAAAGAGCACTTTGGTGACTGAATGGAGGTCTCAACATAGTATTATCTTTTCAGTTGTTGTTTGCTTGCTTTTCTTTCCTTCTCATTTTTTATTCCTTTTTAATCTAATTTTTTTTTTGTGCAGCATGATAAATATGGAAATATGTACAGAATAATTGTACATATTTCGCATATATTGGATTACTTGCTGTTTAAGGGAAGGGAAGGAAGGAGCAGCACAACTGCTGATGAGAAAGACTCAACGAATCCTTTCCGCTTTCCTAATATTGATGTGGAGAAGTTCCTGGAATTGAACTCCAAGCAGAATCACGATGACTACTGTTTGGCCTATGTCTTCACAGATCGAGATTTTGATGATGGTGTTTTAGGTCTGGCTTGGGTTGGAGCACCTTCAGGAAGCTCTGGAGGAATATGTGAAAAAAGTAAGCTGTATTTAGATGGTAAAAAGAAATCCTTAAATACTGGCATCATCACTGTCCAGAACTATGGTTCTCATGTGCCACCAAAAGTTTCTCACATTACTTTTGCTCATGAGGTTAGACACAACTTTGGTTCTCCTCATGATTCTGGAACAGAATGTACTCCAGGAGAATCTAAGAATTTAGGACAGAAAGAAAATGGCAATTATATCAGATTTTGCAATGGTAAGTGTTACACTATCTTTGTATATATTTTGAAAATAAAAACTTATTTAAAACTACTAGAGGGAAAATATTAAATAAAAAAGAATCCTGAAAATTAAAATTAAAGTTTTGCTCCCAAAGTTTACTGCAAAATTTGCTCTTGACTATTTTAAAAGTTTATCCATTTTTAGTACTCTTTCAAGACTATATAACTCAATTACTTGCATTTTTTTTTCCAAATGTACTAATGAACTCTAGATTGGAAGGTGAAAAAGACAACAGAAAAGAATCACAGTCAGAAATTCATTACCCTTCCTCTGCAAGTTCTGCTCTACTTGAACATGATGAACTTCTGTTATTAAAACTAAGGTTTCACCCAGAACGAGATAAATGGTTTCGTTCAAAAAAAAGCTAATACATAAGATTGACCTCTTGTTAATCCAGCTTTCTAAAGTTGAAGATGAGAACCAGCATCTATGTGATTCCCTTAGCATGACAAAATTAAATTTAGAAAAAACACAGAGAAAATTAAAGCAATCTACACAAAAAGTAAAGGGCCTCACAAAGGAAAATCATATTCAACCGGAAAATTTTAATAGATCAAGTTTCAAACAAGAGTCCATGAAAGACAGATTAACTCAGATGCAGAAGGGAATTAAACAGCATCAAAAACCATTTGAAGATGCCCAAAACAAAGATGTATCAAAAGTAGTGGTATCAAAAGGTGTTATGGTGCAGCTTACACATAATTCTATGACCCTTTATGCTGATACTGAAAAACAAGATTGTGTGGCAGAAGAGGAAAATAAGAAGGCAGTTGATCATTATATCCATGTAAAAGAACTGCTACATAAATATGAAAATGAGAAGGCAGAAAGAAAGGTATGTCTTTAAATAATATCATCTGACAACCATTTAATATTTTGAATTTAATTTCAAAGTTATTTTGATCAAGATAAATTAGGAATCTGAATTTTTAGCACATTTCTGATATTAGTAACTTTCAGTCTAAAATTTCTGCCACGTAAGAAAGGAGAATGAGGAAGCATTCATGATAAAAATTACCCTGATATTCGTTTTTTAGATTAGATGACTCATTTTGATTATAAGTATTGTGTAGCTAGCCCATGAAATTTTAAATGCATAGTATTGGTTAATGAATGTAGATAGAGTTAAGCATTTTTAAATAAATATTGATAAATTTGTAGTTGTAATAATTTGCCTGGTATTCCTTTTAATGCTACAATGGAATAAATTATTAGAAATGCTGAAGCAAAATAAATCCTGAAAAATTATGCTAGAAGAAACGTAGCAATTCAAATTAGTCATCCAAATTGAGATACTGTAGGGCATTATAATTACCTTTTTTATAACTATTAAAACATGTTTGTCAATCTAACTAGTTTTAATACAAACTACTGTGAACCGATTTTAGAAACATTAAACAGCTGATCATATTTTTAGTGAAATTACAAAGATTAGTAACTACTTTTATTTAAAATTTAGGAAAGTAATTCTGTTCAAAGAGACTGTGAGTATACATTAAGTATTAGTTTGGGTGTGTGGGAATAAAGCCATTTTTTTTTAAATGTGCTTTTAATTCCTTACTACATATTTACTATTTATGTCAGTATTTTTTCAATGTTTTTAGTAATACTTGTTGTATAATATTCAGAATTGCAGGTCTGGGATCAGAACCTTTTATTTATTGAAAATAGAAAGCTTTTTTACTGCCTAATACCAATTCTATTAGATTTTTGTGACGCTTTTCACGTTTTCAGTGAACGGAAGGATTATTGAACTGTGTAACAATTTCAGATAAGAAAAAATAGATTTTATTTTTAGTCTTTATAATCATGTGGTTGAATCTATTCATTTCACAGTGGAATTTAGGGTTTTTGGGTAGTAATTCAGTTAATTTTGCCAATTTTCTTTAGACAATTTTACATTGAGTTATTTTTAGCTTGTTTCTGTTTGAAAGGGTGTTAGATTTTAGTTGAATTATTTTTACAAGATAATTGATCTTATCTAATGAGAGAAAATTTTAAATTCTTTTACTTTTTACCTTCATTCACTATTAGTCACATATGCAATAATTTTCTTTATCATGAAAATGCACAGGATTTTCTTTAATAACATATGAATATTAATATACACACATATATATGTGTTTTGTTTTGTGTGTGTATGTACATTTATGTAGGTATATAGGTATGTTCTTCTTCCTGCTAGGTTTGAGAATAAAAAAGAAATTATTTCCCTTTAGTAGTGACCTTGCACCATACTTTATATCCATAGTTGGAAGAGTAACCATATTTTCTATAGTTTTCAATATTTTCTGTCCACTGACAACAACCAAGAGTATAATTTATCTCCTTGCATAAAAAGGAACTGCTTTGAAGATTTTCTTCCCTTCCCCTCCATCTCCCTCCCTTTTTGCTTTCATCAAATCAGGTCAATCCCTTAAAGTAATTTTATCCAGCCTGATAAATATAACAGTGAATATGATCATTCTCCAGGGGAAAATATGAGAGGAAAGAAAATGCATCTTTTTCTTTTAAGTGTCCTTATAAAGGCAGATGCAAAGAACTTTTTTTCTGAAAAATAGAAGGTAATAACCCCTAATTTTTCTACCAGATATAAGAAACTATATAGTCTACCTCTACCATTCCCCCACCTTTCATGTGAATTGCACATAAAAAACTTTATATCCTACATGGCTTTGGAGGTGTTGTAATTCTGAAGAAGATTGAATGGGGAAATTAGAGTGAAAGTAATGGTTTAAGATGAGCAAGGAGAAAGATAGCATTTGGTCCATGCTGAATGAAGGGTATCTGGTATAGTCAAAAGAACTTTGTAGTTTCAAGAACTAAATTCCAACCCTTTTCTCAATAATGACTTTTATGACCTAACTGATTTTTAAACACTTTGGGTCTCATTTTCCTCAACTGCAAAATGAGGTGGTTGGATTAGTCCCTTAAGACCATTTCTGATAATCTATGATAACTATGAATGTGTTCATGCAATTAAGTTGCATATGGCAATATTTATATCAATTAACTTTGAGGTGCATTTATTTCATAAAAGCTAATACTGACATATGAAATCATAGTAGAAATTTTATGTACATATTTCTATCAGAATATAATACGAAAGCTTCAAGAAGAACTTCCGGATTACCAAAGAGAAAAATCCATGACTTTACATTTGGGTCTGTCACTTTATCAAAAGATTTTGGATATGGAGCAACTAGAGAAGGAATTAGATTATACTGCAAATAAAGTACGTATATAAAAATTCAGTAATTTATAATTGATGGAAAGTGTTTTCACTATCACTATTTTTTACCAATATTAAAACTTCATTTCTGACAACTGTGCCTGTCATTTAAACTGACAGAACAAGATCTATAACATCTATAATTTATACCATTTTTATATTGGGATATTTATTTTCACTCATAATTTTTTTTAACCTATCCTCATAGAAGGAATGAGACTCTTTCCCCTAAGTAATAATAATAAATAAAAATTTTGTCATACTTCATATATGTAAATATATTTACACACACACATATATATATATATATACATATATATATATATGCTTGATGGAAATATGAATAAAACTTTGCATCTGAATTTAGAAAGTTGTGGGTTTGAATATGGCCTCTGACAGTTTCAGGGTTATATTGGGGTAATCACTTCATCTTTCTCAACTTCTTCAACTGTAGCATAATAGCACCTACCTCCTAGAGTTCTGGTGAGAATCAAATGAGAAAATAATTGTAAAGCTCTGGACGCAGTAGTCACTTAATGAATGCGTGTTTCTTCAGAAACATAAATCAATATTTTCAGTTATCTGTAAAAGCAATCATTGTCTCTTCTATTTTGACAAACATTTCCTAATGTTTAAAAACAGTTCTCTTACCTGCTTAACTTCCTTATAATGACATTTACTAATGTGTATTACTAGTTTCAATCTTTTAAAAACATATTCTTTCATATTAGTATGCTTGAGAAATATTTCTGGTTTTCAGATATCAATATTGGAATAGAATAAGTTTTGTTTCTCAAATCATTTGATTTCTACTTGTCATTCATTGTCTTTATTTTCTTCCCATTATTTTTGGATCACATTGATTAAAATGTTAACTTTTTTTTAAGAGAAATTTTTAGTTCAATAGAAGTAGACAAATTTATAAAATAATAAATTGATGAATGAATGAAAAAGTGTTTATTAAGTGGTTACCACATATGTATATATCTAGACATATATGCATTTATGTATACAAAGTTTATTAAATACTAGGGATGCAAATATAAAAGCAAAATATTTCTTTTTCCTACCAAGTTCACATACAAATAGGAAAGTGTTCTATGTGTAAGTCAGATGTGTAGTGGCAGTGGTCCTTAAATTATTAGCAACATTTCACATGTTCTTTTTTATTTAAGGTTTTTATAGACAGAGCATTTGCATAGGTAATTTTTCCAACATTGACCCTTGCAAAACCTTTTGTTGCAAATTTTCCCCTTCTTCCCCACCCACTCCCTATCTGGCAGGTAGACTAATACATGTTAAATATGTTGAAATACATATTTAGATCCAATATATGTATGCCCATTTATACAGTTATCTGATTGCACAAGAACAATCAGATCAAGAAGGAAGAAAAAGAATAACTGAGAAAAAATGCAACAAAAAACAACACAGAGAGTGAGAGTGTTAAAAGTGCTCATATTATGTAAAAAAAATTTTTTTAAAATACTACTGATCAAGGTCATGGTTCAAATCTTCTTGTCCTAAAGTCTTTTGGTGAAGTTTTGCCATTAAATTAGTTGTCATGATTTGAATTTCTTACCAAAAATGAAGTCTAAATTATTAATAAATAAGATTGATTTTTAAATTGAGTATATATTTGAACTAATTAAAAAATTAAAACATTCCAAGTGCTTAAAAATCGCAAGTCTTAATAGCTACATGTGAGGGTTCATTAGACTCTGTGTATGTGTGTGTGTGTGTGTGTGTGAGTGTGTGTGTGTAAATAAAATAAACCTGTGACCTAACATTTATTTGTAAGAGATGTATTTTGATTTTGAACATTTCTTTGAATTCTCCCATCTTTTCTTTTTAAGCTTTCATAGGAAACCTAGTAAGTGTGAACATTTTTTGATGACCTAAAACTATTGTCAGGGTTTTTTTGCTTACATAAAAGCCCTTTCTAATTATGAAGTGGCAGATTATTTTCCACGTTGATGAAACAAATTATACTTAGTGATTCTTTCCTACATTGAACTCCTAGAAGCCTGAAACTTAACTTCAAAATCGTATGATTCTATTACCCAATATTAGAAATTTTAGTCTTGGCTCACTCCCTTTCTGTCAATATGACTTTTGACAAATGACTTTTTGTCTTCAAATCTCAAGTTTCCACAGATATAAAATGACGTACTAACCAATGACTAGCTTCTCATTTTGCTCCAATAGTCTATAATTTTAAGTTGAAGGAAATCCAGTTCCTTATTATTCTTTTTTTCCCTTTTAAGTAGCATTTTCACCTTTGAAAAACTTTACAATCTACATTTTTAATCACTCTTCTCTGCCAAAACATAAAGCAATCCAAAATAAATTAAACATATGCAATTCTTCTAAACATATTTCCATATTCTTCATGTTAAGCGAGAAAAATTAAATCAAAAGGAGAAAATTATGACAAATAATAAAAATCAACAAAAAAAGTGAAAATACTATGCTTTCATCCACATTTGGTATCCACAGTTTGCTTTCTGAACTTGTATGTCACTTTCCATCACAAGCCTATTGCCATTGTCTTGAATCACTTCATTGTTGAAAAGAGCCTAGTCCATCACAGTTGATCATCTCATAATTTTTTTCTTACTTTGTACAATTTTCTCTTGATCCTTCTTGCTTCATTCAGCATATGTTCATATAAAATTTTTCCAGGCTTTTCTAAAATCAAATTGTTCCTTATTTATTTATAGAATAATACTGCATTATATTCATATACCATAATTTATTTACCCATTTCCCAACTGATGGGCATCTACAAAATTTCTGTTTTTTAGAAAATTACAAAAAGAGCTGTTACCAACTATTTTGCACAAGCAGGTGCTTTTCCCTCTCTTATGATCCCTTTGGAATAGAGACCAGTAGAGATAGTGCTGGATGAAAGGGAATTCAGAGTTTTATAAATCTTTGGGCATAGTTCCAAATTGCTCTCAAGAATGATCATGAGCAATGCATTAGTATTCCAGTTTTCCCACATCCTCTTCATCATTTATCATCTTTTCCTGTCATCTTACCAAACTTAACCAATCACTATGAAGTGATATATCAGCATTGCCTTAATTTGTATTTCTCTAATCAATAGTGAAGTACAGCATTTTTAATATGATTAGGAATGGCTTGTATTTATTTATGTGAAAATTGTCTGTTAATATCCTTTGCTCATTTATCAGTTGGGGAATGGTTTGTATTTTTATAAATTTGATTTAATTTCTATATATTTTAGAAGTGAAGCCTTTATCAGAAACACTGGTTGGAAAAATTGTTTCCCAGCTTTTTTCTTGCCTCCTTATTTTGGCTACATTGGCTTTTGTTTGTGCAAAAACATTTTTCTTTTTTTTTTTTTAATAATAGCTTTTTTATGTATAGCTTTTGATTTGCGAAACATATGCATGGGTAATTTTTCAACATTGACCCTTACAAAAACTTCTATTCTAACTTTCCCCCTCCTACTCCCTGTTCCCTCTCCTAGATGGCAGGTAGTCTAATACATGTTTAAAATGTTATAAAGTATATGTTAAATACAATATATGTATACAAATTTATACAATGAGCTTGCTGCACAAGAAAAGTTGGTTCTAGAAAGAAGACTAAAAAACCCAAGAAGGAAAACAAAAATGCAAGCAAAAAATAACAAAGAGTGGAAATGTTACATTGTGGTCCACAATCATTCTCTCTCTGGATGTAGCTGCTTCTCTTCATTATTGAACAAATGGAACCCATTTGAATAATCTCATTTTTGAAGAGAGTCACATCCATCACAACTGATCATCATATAGTATTGTTCTTAAAGTGTATAATAATCTCCTGGTTCTGCTCATTTCACTCAGCTTCAGTTCATGTAAGTCTCTCCATATCTTTCTGAAATCATCCTGCTGATCATTTCTTACAGAACAATAATATTCTATAACATTCATATACCATAATGTATTCAGCCACTCTCAAAATTGATGGGCATCCATTCAACTTCCAGTTTCTAGCCACTACAAAAGGGGCTGCCACAAACATTTTTGCACATGGGGTTAAGACCTTTTTGGGATATAAGCCCAGTAGTAACACTGATGAAGTCTAGATATGGGGTACCTAAATAAAATTAGGGTTTAATTGTGGTCTAGTGCCAGGTTTGGGGTAGAGGGAATCAAATAGAGCTCCCTGCAACCCCTTTGGATTCGGTGTAAGGATACAGAGTTAAATGAGGTCTAGAAGCAGTACAAAGAGTCCCTTGTAAAGGAATTAGAGGGCTGAAAAGCTAGATTGAAAAAAGAGGTTTATTATGGGGTTTGGAAGTAAGGTTTAAGGTATAGTTAAGGAAACAGGTAAGGATAAAGAGAGAAGAGTTCACCGTTAACAGGATTCCAGTGGACAGAGATCCCTGGCATGCCAGGCGTGAGGCCAGAATGTTTGGAACCTCTGCAAAGAGGTTATAAGGAGAGATTTAGCTAAAGGGGCCTGTGGGTGGAATCCCAGGTTGGCTTTTGAAGCATTACTTCCTGTTATATCATGAAAGCTATAGAATAAATAACCCAATTTATGTAAAACTTTGATGTACATTACTGAGGTTTT
>NC_067402.1:257935040-258020623 GCF_016432865.1 Antechinus flavipes | reverse complement strand
AGGAAGCTTGGACAATTTCCCTTGCCTTAAAAGCAGATCTCAACTTTTTTATTAAAAAAAATGAGCCACATTTCCAAATTATATAGAGAATTGACTCTAATTTATAAGAAATCAAACCATTCTTCAATTGATAAATGGTCAAAGGATATGAAGAGACAATTCTCAGATAAAGAAATTGAAACTATTTATAGATATATGAAAATATGCTCCAAATCATTATTAATCAGAGAAATGCAAATTAAGACAACTCTGACTACACACCTGTCAGATTGGCTAGTGTGACAGGGAAAGATAATGCAGAATGTTGGAGGGGATGTGGGAAAACTGGGACACTGATACATTGTTGGTGGAATTGTGAACACATCCAGCCATTCTGGGGAGCAATTTTAACTATGCTCAAAAAGTTATCAAACTGTGCATACTCTTTGATCCAGAAGTGTTTCTACTGGGCTTATATCCCCAAAGAGATACTAAAGAAGGGAAAGGGACCTGTATGTGCCAAAATGTTTGTGGCAGCCCTGTTTGTAGTGGCTAGAAGCTGGAAAATGAATGGATGCCCATCAATTGGAGAATGATTGAGTAAATTGTGGTATATGAATGTTATGGAATATTATTGCTCTGTAAGGAATGACCAGCAGGATGAATACAGAGAGGACTGGCGAGACTTACATGAACTGATGCTAAGTGAAATGAGCAGAACCAGGAGATCATTATACACTTCGACAACGATATTGTATGAGGACATATTTTGATGGAAGTGGATTTCTTTGACAAAGAGACCTAACAGAGTTTCAATTGATAAATGACGGACAAAAGCAGCTACACCCAAAGAAAGAACACTGGGAAACGAATGTGAACTATCTGCATTTTTGTTTTTCTTCCCCGGTTATTCATACCTTCTGAATCCAATTCTCCCTATGCAACAAGAGAACTGTTCGGTTCTGCAAACATATATTGTATCTAGGATATACTGCAACATATCCAACATATAAAGGACTGCTTGCCATCTAGGGGAGGGGTTGGAGGGAGGGAGGGGAAAAAAAATCGGAACAGAAACGAGTGCAAGGGATAATGTTGTAAAAAAATTACCCCGGCATGGATTCTGTCAATATAAAGTAATTATTAAATAAAAATTAAAAAAAAAAAAGAAAAAGAAAACTTCTTACAAAATAGATTTAGTGAATTGGAAAAAGCATATAACACCTTACAAAATAGATTTGACTATTGGAAAATAGAAATAGAAAAAGAAAACAATTCCCTGAAAAACAGAATTTGTGAAATGGAAAAAAAAATTCACAGAACAAAACAACTCATCTAAAAATTCAATTGGCCAAATACCATAAAGGACAAAAAAGGTAAATGAAGAAAATAATTCACAAAAAATCAGAACTGAAAAAATGGAAATGAATGACTTAAAGAGACATCAGGAATCAGTCAAGAAAAACAAAACAAAACAAAAAAGAAAGAAAGAAAGAAAAAGAAAAAATAGAAGAAAATGTAAAATATCTACTTGGGAAAACAACTGACCTGAAAAAATTGATCTAGAAGAGACGATCTAAGGATTATTGGACTTCCTGAAAGCCATGATGAAAAAAAAGAACCTAGACATTATCTTACAGGAATTCTTCAAAGAGAACTGCTCAATGTTTTAGAATCAGAAGGTAAAATAGCCATTGAAAGTATTCACTAATAACCCTATGAAAAAGACCCTAAAATGAAAAGGCCAAGAAATATCATGGCTAATTTTCAGAACTATCAGACCAAGGAAAAAATATTACAAGCACCCAGAAAGAAACAATTCAAATACCAAGGAGCCACAATAAGTATTACCCGGATCTAGTAGCTTCCACCTTACAGGATTGAAGGGCTTGGAATCTGACATTCCAAAAGGGAAAGGAACTTGAACTGAAGCCAAAAATAAACTACCCTGACAAACTGAGCATTTTCTTTCAGGGAAGAATATGGACATTCAATGAGACAGGTGAATTTGATTTATTTCTGATGAAAAGTTCAGAGCTGAACAAAAAACTGTGACCTTTAAATACAGAATTCAAGAGAAGCATAAAAAGCTGAAAAGAAAAGAACTTGACAACTATATCTCTATTATGAATATACATAAGAGTGTATGTAAAAGTTTATTTTATTGTTATAATATAGAAGTGGAAAGGTTTGGACTGGAGAAAAGGGAAACGTGGAGGTAAAATGAGGAAATTACATGTCACGAAGAAGCAAAGAAAATCTATTATAATTGAGGGAAAGAAGAGAGGGGGAGAAAAATTGTGTGAATCTTACTCTCATAAGATTTGGCTCAAAGAGAAAATATTAGACATATTTGATTTCACAGAGAAACTTCTCTCACCTTATGGGGAATTTGCAGGGGAAAAGGAAACGAAAAGAGGGAAGGATAATAGAAGGGAAAAGAGAAATAGTATGGGAAAGATATAAAAAAGGGGGATGGGCTATAAAGGGGGAAACTCCTTCAGGCAAGTGGAGCTCATAAACAAAATATTGGGGAGAAGGGAAAGTGGGAAAGCAAAGAGAAAAGCATAATTTGGGGTAATAAGATGGCAGGAAATACAGAATTAGTTGTTTTAATGGTGAATATGAATGGGCGTGAACTCTCTCATTAAAAAGAAATGGATAGCAGACTACTTTAAAAATCATAACCCTATATAAAATATGTTGTTTAGAAGAAACATATTTAAAGCAGAGTGATACATACAGGGTAAAGGTAAAAAGCTGGAGCAGAATTTATTATGCTTCAGGCAAAGTAAAAAAAGCAGGGGTAGCCATCATGATCTCAGATCAAGATCTCAGACATATAATTAAAAGATGTAAAGAAGGAAACTATATCTTGCTAAAGGTTACCATAGATAATGAAAAAATATCAATACTAAACATATATGTACCAAGTCGTATAGCATCCAAATTTCTAAAGGAGAAGTTAAGAGAGTTGCAAGAGGAACTAAATGGCAAAATTACACTAGTGAGGTATCTCAATTTCACTCTATCAGAACTAGATAAATCAAACCACAAAACAAATAAGAAAGAAGGAGATAAATAGAATTAAAAAAAAAAAAAACTAAGTATGATAGCTCTTTGGAGAAAACAGAAGAGAGACAGAAAAGAGTAAACTTTTTTCTCATCAGTTCATGGAACCTATAAAAAAAATTGGAGCTTAAAGACCTCAAAATCAAATGCAGAAAGACAGACATAGTAAATGCATTTTTTTCAGATCATGAAGCAACAAAAATTACATTCAGTAAAAGGCCAGGGAAAAATAAATCAGTTGGAAACTAACTAATCTAATCTTAAAGAATGAATGGATGAAATAGCAAACCATAGACAAAATCAATAATTTCATCCAAGAAAATGACAATTATGAAGCAACATAACAGAATTTGTGGGATGCAGCCAAAGTGGTAAAAAAAGGGAAATTTTATATTTCTAAATGGTTACTTGCATTAAATAAAGAAAAGATCAATGGATTGGGCTTGCAGAAAAAAAAATAAAAACCTTCATTCAATACCAAATGAAATTCTAAGAATAAACGGGGAGATAAATAAAATTGAAAATTTAAAAAAAATGAATTAATAAATAAAACTAAGAGTTGGTTTTGTGAAAAAACCCACAAAATAGATAAACTTTCAGTTAATTTGATTAGAAAAAGAAAAGAGGAAAATCAAATTGCTAAGTCTCAAAAATGAAAAGGAAGAACTTTCCATCAATGAAGAGGAAATTAAAGAAATAATAAGGGGTTACTTTGCCCAACTTTATGCCAGTAAATTTGATAACCTAAGCAAAATGGATGACTACCTCCAAAAATATAGGCTTCCTAGATTATCAGAGGAGGAAGTAAATTGCTTAAATAGTCCCATTTCAGAAAAAGAAATAGAAGAAGCTAATAATCAACTCCATAAAAAAAAAATCCCTGGGACCAGATGGATTTACATGCGAATTCTACCAAACATTCAAAGAACAATTAGCCCCAATGCTTTTTAAACTATTTGAAAAAAATAGGGAATGAAGGAGTCCTACCAAATTCCTTTTATGACACAGACATGGTACTGATACCTAAACCAGGTAGGTTGAAAATAGAGAAAGAAAATTGATGCTAATGAATATTGATGCTAAAATCTTAAATAAGCGTCGAGAAAGAGATTAAAGGAATAAGAATAGGCAATGAGGATACCAAATTATCATTCTTTGCTGATATGATGATATACTTAGAGAACCCCAGAGATTCTACTAAAAAGTTATCAGAAACCATCCACACCTTTAGCAAAGTTGCAGGATACAAAATAAACTCACTTAAGTCATCAACATTCTTATATATTACTAACGAAACCCAACAATAAGTTACAAAGAAAAATTCCATTTAAAGTAACTACTGATTGTATAAAATATTTAGGAATCTATCTGCCAAGGGAAAATCAGAAACTTTATGAGCAAAACTACAAAACACTTTCCACACAAATTAAGTCTGATCTAACCAACTGGAAAAATATTAAATGCTCTTGGATTGGGCGAGCAAATATGATAAAGATGACAATACTACCTAAATTAATCTACTTATTTAGCGCTATACCAATCAGACTCCCAAAAAACTACTTTGATGAATTAGAAAAAATAACAACAAAGTTCATATGGAAAAACAAAAGGTCAAGAATTTCAAGGGAATTAATGACAAAATATCAAATGAAGGTGGCCTAGCTGTACCAGATCTAAAATTATATTATAAAGCAGCAGTTACTAAAACCATCTGGTATTGGCTAAGAAATAGACTAGTTGATCAATGGAATAGGTTAGGTTCAAAGGACAAAACAGCCAATAACTTTAATAATATAGTGTTTGACAAACCCAGAGACACCAGTTTCTGGGATAAGAATGCATTATTTGACAAAAATTGCTGGGAAAATTGGAAATCAGTATGGCAGAAACTAGGCATTGACCCACACTTAACACCGTACACCAAGATAAGGTCAAAATGGGTTCATGATCTAGGCATAAAGAATGAGATGATAAATAAATTGGAAGAGCATAGGATAGTTTACCTCTCAGACCTGTGGAAGAGGGCGGAATTTATGACCAAAGAAGAACTAGAGATCACTATTGACCACAACATAGAAAATTTTGATTATATCAAATTGAAAAGTTTTTGTACAAACAAAAAAATGCAAACAAGATTAGAAGGGAAACAATAAACTGGGAAAACATTTTTACAATCAAAGGTTCTGATAAAGGCCTCATTTCCAAAATATATAGAGAATTGACTCTAATCTATAAGAAATCAAACCATTCTCCAATTGATAAATGGTCAAAGGATATGAACAGACAATTCTCAGATGAAGAAATTGAAACTATTTATAGACATATGAAAATATGCTCCAAATCATTATTAATCAGAGAAATGCAAATTAAGACAACTCTGAGATACACTACACACCTGTCAGATTGGCTAGAATGACAGGGAAAGATAATGGGGAATGTTGGAGGGGATGTGGGAAAACAGGGACACTGATCCATTGTTGGTGGAATTGTGAACACATCCAGCCATTCTGGAGAGCAATTTGGAACTATGCTCTAAAAGTTATCAAACTGTGCATACCCTTTGATCCAGCAGTGTTTCTACTGGGCTTATACCCCAAAGAGATACTAAAGAAAGGAAAGGGACCTGTATGTGCCAAAATGTTTGTGGCAGCCCTGTTTGTAGTGGCTAGAAGCTGGAAAATGAAAGGATGTCCATCAATTGGAGAATGGTTGAGTAAATTGTGGTATATGAATGTTATGGAATATTATTGTTCTGTAAGGAATGACCAGCAGGATGAATACAGAGAGGACTGGCGAGACTTACATGAACTGATGCTGAGTGAAATGAGCAGAACCAGGAGATCATTATATACCTCAACAATGATACTGTTTGAGGATGTATTCTGATGGAAGTGGACCTCTTTGATAAAGAGAGCCTTAATTGATCAAAGATGGACAGAAGCAGCTACACCCAGAGAAAGAACACTGGGAAATGAATATAAACTGCTTGCATTTTTGTTTTTCTTCCCGGGTTATTTATACCTTCTGAATTCAATTCTCCCTGTGCAACAAGAAAACTGTTTGGTTCGGCACACATATATTGTATCTAGGATATACTGCAACCCATTCAACATGTAAAGGACTCTTGCCATCTGGGGGAAGGGGTGGAGGGAGGGAGGGGAAAAATCAGAACAGAAATGAATGCAAGGGATAATGCTGTAAAAAATTACCCTGGCATGCGTTCTATCAATAAAAAATTATTAAAAAAAAAAAAAAAGAAAAAAAGAAAAAAAAATACATTATTCTGGACAGGATCTCATCAGCCCAGAGTTGAATGGATCTATTATCTTCTATATACTCTCAAAAGTCTTAGGATATGTTTACATCTTTCAAGTAAAAGTGATACATCTTTTTCTATTGAATTGCTGAAATCCATCTCCTCCCTTCTGACCTCCCCCCCAATTAATTTTAGCAGCAGTAAGGCAAATTATGTACAGAATGGGCTTGAACCCAGGGCTGCCTGGTTAGACCAGCTGCCCATCCTCAGTACAAATCCTTCCCCGACACACTTGAAGGCAGTAAGAATGGGAAGGAAGGGGGAAGGGAAGTTAGAAGGGAAGGAAGAATCAGAAAAGATACCTAGATAATATTTTTACATCCGGGTCTTTAGGGTCCTTGTCAGGGTGGGCACCGCACAGAATTGTTAAAGGATTGCAAGAGACTTGGGAGATGATCCAGTAGAATCTCATTTTACAGAAGAAACCGATGCTCAGAGAGGAAATGCTTTGCCCATTACAAAAGTAAGCCACAGGAATCTACCTACCAAAGGAAAGTCAGGAATTATTTGAGCAAAATTACAAAAAGTTTTCACACAAATAAAGTTAGACTTAAATAATTGGAAAAATATTAAGTGCTCTTGGATAGGCCGAGCGAATATAATAAAGATGACAATACTCCCTAATCTATTTATTTAGTGATATATATATATTTATATACATATATAAAGATATATTTACATATTTAGTGCTATATTTAAAACTAATCTATTTATTTAGTGCTATACCAATCAGACTTCCAAGAAAATATTTTAATGATTTAGAAAAAATAACAACAAAATTCATATGGAACAATAAAAAGTCGAGAATCTCAAGGGAATTAATGAAAAAAAAATCAAATGAAGGTGGTCTAGCTGTACCTGATCTAAAATTATATTATAAAGCAGCAGTCACCAAAACCATTTGGTATTGGCTAAGAAATAGATTAGTTGATCAGTGGAAAAGGTTAGGTTCACAAGACAGAATAGTCAACTATAGCAATCTAGTGTTTGACAAACCCAAAGATTCTAAATTTTGGGATAAGATTTCATTATTTGATAAAAACTGCTGGGATAACTGGAAATTAGTATGGCAGAAATTAGGCAAGGACCCACACTTAACACCATATACCAAGATAAGATCAAAATGGGTCTATGACCCAGGCATAAAGAACGAGATTATAAATAAATTAGAGGAACATAGGATAGTTTATCTCTCAGACTTGTGGAGGAGAAAGAAATTTGTGACCAAAGATGAACTAGAGACCATTACCGATCACAAAATAGAAAGTTTTGATTATATCAAATTAAAAAGCCTTTGTACAAACAGAACGAATGCAAACAAGATTAGTAGGGAAGCAACAAACTGGGAAAACATCTTCACAGTTAAAGGTTCTGATAAAGGCCTCATTTCCAAAATATATAGAGAACTGACTCAAATTTATAAGAAATCAAGCCATTCTCCAATTGATAAATGGTCAAAGGATATGAACAGACAATTTTCAGATGAAGAAATTGAAACTATTACCACTCACATGAAAGAGTGTTCCAAATCACTATTGATCAGAGAAATGCAAATTAAGACAACTCTGAGATATCACTACACACCTGTCAGATTGGCTAAGATGACAGGAAAAAAATAATGATGAGTGTTGGAGGGGATGCGGGAAAACGGGGACACTGATGCATTGTTGGTGGAGTTGTGAACGAATCCAGCCATTCTGGAGAGCAATCTGGAATTATGCCCAAAAAGTTATCAAACTGTGCATACCCTTTGATCCAGCAGTGTTTCTATTGGGCTTATACCCCAAAGAAATACTAAAAAAGGGAAAGGGACCTGTATGTGCCAAAATGTTTGTAGCAGCCCTGTTTGTAGTGGCTAGAAACTGGAAAATGAATGGATGCCCATCAATTGGAGAATGGCTGGGTAAATTGTGGTATATGAATGTTATGGAATATTATTGCTCTGTAAGGAATGACCAGCAGGATGAATACAGAGAGGCTTGGAGAGACCTACATGGACTGATGCTAAGTGAGATGAGCAGAACCAGGAGATCATTATACACTTCGACAACGATATTGTATGAGGATGTATTCTGATGGAAGTGGATTTCTATGACAAAGAGACTTAACTGAGTTTCAATGGATTAATGATGGACAGAAACAGCTACACCCAAAGAAGGAATACTGGGAAATGAATGTGAACTATTTGCATTTTTGATTTTCTTCCCGAGTTATTTTTACCTTCTGAATTCAATTCTCCCTGTGCAGCGGGAGAACTGTTCGGTTCTGCAAATATGTATTGTATCTAGGATATACTGCAACATATTTAACATATATAGGACTGCTTGCCATCTTGGGGGGGGAGGGAGGGAGGGGAAAAAACGAAACATAAGCGAGTGCAAGGCATAATGTTGTAAAAAAATTATCCTGGCATGGATTCTGTCAATACAAAGTTATTATTAAATAAAATAAAATTTAAATTAAAAAAAAAAAAAGTAAGCCACAGAGCAGGTTCTGAGATTCTAACGCGAGACAGGAGCTCACCCACCCTTGAGCGACTTCGAGCTCTAGATTCCTCGAGCTGAGAGTTAAGGGACCCAGCACCCGAGCTCTCACCAGTGCGTGACTGGACTATTGCATTTGCGTGAGCCCGCGGTCTCACAAACACACGCGCAGTTCAGGTCCCCTCTTTTGGTTGCCAAGGTTGCAGTCCTCTCTAGGCCTAAATCGGTTATAACTGCTGCGGGCTTAGAAGTCTCTAAACTTCTGTCCTTGGATTACTCACCTTTCCCCCTCTTATTTCCCCTTTACTTTCCCCTTTAATTCCCATTTTAATCTCCCCTTCAATTTCCCCTTTAATTCCCCCTCGGAGCAGGCTGAGGAGCCGGGTGAGAACTCCCCCGTGAGTTCTCCTCTGGGCCCTGAAGCCTGCTTCCAGGATGAAGAAGATGTTTGATTTCGGCAAGAAAGAGCAGTTTCCACCTGGCCCCTCCATCAAGCTGCCGAATTTCTTTGGGATCCAAACGTCTGACTACATCCCAGGATACCTGATCCAGAGCAAGGATCTCCGGAAGATCCACAAAGCTGCCTTGTTAGGGGATGTGGCGAAAGTGCAGCATCTGCTGCTCTTCGGAAAAAACAATGTAAACGATCTGGATAGAGAGAAGCGGTAAAGAACAAAGGTTGGGGGAGGGGGAGAGAAGGAGAAGACCCCACCAGAGGAGCCTAAGACATGCCCTCCATCCCTTCACTTGAGTCGATATTTCCCACCCTCATAAACCCCCGGGAAATCAAACCCCCCTCAGCACTTTGCTTCTCTAGAGATTGGATAGCAAGTCCCAAAAGCTGGATCACCTCCTCCCTCCTGCCTGTCCATTTTTAATGAACTGGAAACTCCTTCCTTTTAGCCAGGATCCAATTGGCATATTCTTAAATCAGTAGCAACGTGAAAGCAAATACTATTCTTTTCTGCTGAAATGTTGACATGGTTTAAAACGACTATGTCAGAGTATCCATGAGGATATTTGAGGGATTTTCTTGGTAACGTTACTGGAATGGTTTACCTTTTCCTCCTTCAGCTCATTTTTGACAGATGAGGAAATTGAGGCGATCAGGGTTAAATAACCTATCCGGGATCACACAACTGTAAGTATCTGACATCAGATTTGAACTCAGGAAGATGAGTCTTCCTGATTCCAAGCCCAGAACTCATTCATTGTGCCACTTAGCTGCCCCAATTTGGACAAGATATGTGAAGAGTTTAAAATTTAAAGGCAGAAAACTGCTGCTTTTATTAAGCTCTATTCTGTATATCAGGCACAAGGCTCACAGCAGCTGATACTAAAGAATGGGGAAGCAAGAATTGCCTCTACATTCTAGGAAGTTAGTCAGGTAAGGGACTTAATCAACAAGGCAGCCTCAGAAGCAGAGGAAAGAATATTTTGGAAGAGAACCAGGGGATTGAGTAGTGTTAAAAAAAAAAACAAAAACAAACTAGAGAGGAGGGAATGTCACAAAACTTAGAAAGAAGGGAATATCAAGGAGAAAAAGGCTGCAGTTTGAAAGGCTTCAGAGAGACAAAAAGAAAGAGAATTGAGAAAACACAATTGGATTTGGCAATTAAGAGATCTATTAACATCTGTGAAGAATTTAGAAGAAAGAACATGAACGTTAAAAGAAAATGACAGGAGAGGAAATTGAGACACCTCTTGTCAAGACCCCTCTCGTAGCATTTAACTACAAAAGACAGGAGAGATGTGGAATGATAACAGGGATGGATAGATCAAAGGCAATTTTTGGGGGGATGGGGTGACAAGGCATGGGAATGTTTGTACATTACAAACACACGCGCAGTTCAGGTCCCCTCTTTTGGTTGCCAAGGTTGCAGTCCTCTCTAGGCCTAAATCGGTTATAACTGCTGCGGGCTTAGAAGTCTCTAAACTTCTGTCCTTGGATTACTCACCTTTCCCCCTCTTATTTCCCCTTTACTTTCCCCTTTAATTCCCATTTTAATCTCCCCTTCAATTTCCCCTTTAATTCCCCCTCGGAGCAGGCTGAGGAGCCGGGTGAGAACTCCCCCGTGAGTTCTCCTCTGGGCCCTGAAGCCTGCTTCCAGGATGAAGAAGATGTTTGATTTCGGCAAGAAAGAGCAGTTTCCACCTGGCCCCTCCATCAAGCTGCCGAATTTCTTTGGGATCCAAACGTCTGACTACATCCCAGGATACCTGATCCAGAGCAAGGATCTCCGGAAGATCCACAAAGCTGCCTTGTTAGGGGATGTGGCGAAAGTGCAGCATCTGCTGCTCTTCGGAAAAAACAATGTAAACGATCTGGATAGAGAGAAGCGGTAAAGAACAAAGGTTGGGGGAGGGGGAGAGAAGGAGAAGACCCCACCAGAGGAGCCTAAGACATGCCCTCCATCCCTTCACTTGAGTCGATATTTCCCACCCTCATAAACCCCCGGGAAATCAAACCCCCCTCAGCACTTTGCTTCTCTAGAGATTGGATAGCAAGTCCCAAAAGCTGGATCACCTCCTCCCTCTTGCCTGTCCATTTTTAATGAACTGGAAACTCCTTCCTTTTAGCCAGGATCTAACTGCCATATTCTTAAATCAGTAGCAACGTGGGAACAAATACTAATCTTTTCTGCTGAAATGTTGACATGTCTAAAACGACGGTGTCAGACTACCTATAAGGATATGTGAGGGATTTTCTTGGCAAAGCTACTAGAATGGTTTGCCTTTTCCTCCTTCAGCTCATTTTGACAGATGAGGAAATTGAGGCGATCAGGGTTAAATAACCTATCCGGGATCACACAACTGTTAAGTATTTGACATCATATTTGAACTCAGGGAGATGTCTTACTGACTCCAAGCCCAGAACTCATTCATTGTGCCACTTAAATGCCTCAATATGGACACAATATGTGAAGAGTAAAAATTTCAAGGCAGAAAACTGCTGCTTTTATTAAGCTCTATTCTGTATATCAGGCACAAGGCTCACAGCAGCTGATACTAAAGAATGGGGAAGCAAGAATTGCCTCTACATTCTAGGAAGTTAGTCAGGTAAGGGACTTAATCAACAAGGCAGCCTCAGAAGCAGAGGAAAGAATATTTTGGAAGAGAACCAGGGGATTGAGTAGTGTTAAAAAAAAAAAACAAAAACAAACTAGAGAGGAGGGAATGTCACAAAACTTAGAAAGAAGGGAATATCAAGGAGAAAAAGGCTGCAGTTTGAAAGGCTTCAGAGAGACAAAAAGAAAGAGAATTGAGAAAACACAATTGGATTTGGCAATTAAGAGATCTATTAACATCTGTGAAGAATTTAGAAGAAAGAACATGAACGTTAAAAGAAAATGACAGGAGAGGAAATTGAGACACCTCTTGTCAAGACCCCTCTCGTAGCATTTAACTACAAAAGACAGGAGAGATGTGGAATGATAACAGGGATGGATAGATCAAAGGCAATTTTTGGGGGGATGGGGTGACAAGGCATGGGAATGTTTGTACATTACAAGGCAGGGGAATATCCAGGATGTAGTGAAAGAGTGAGATAGTGAGAAGAGAAATGATAGGTAAGATAAAATGATATCTCTTGTATATGTAGAGACATGTGAAAGAGTGAGATAGTGAGAAGAGAAATGATAGGTAAGATAAAATGATATCTCTTGTATATGTAGAGACATTTTCATTGGCAAGGAAAGTGCTACCTCTTCAAGTGAGATAAGTTAAGGAAAAATATTCATAGAAGGCATTTACAAATGAATTAGGTGAGGAGGGCAAAGGAGGGAGATTAAAGGGAATGACCTGTTTTGTTTTGTTTTTCCCCAGTAAATATGAGCCAAGATTTTTAGCTGAAAAAGTGCACCAGAATGTATACTATGGGAGGTTTGAGAAGGGATGAAAAGGTTTGGAAGAGCTGTTGTGGTAAATGGCATAATGAATTGTTTAGGGAAGTATAGTATGAAAGAATTGTCTTGGATCAGTGAGAATCCAATTGAGATCATGTGACATAAATTTTCAGTGGCCCTACTAAGCATGATTGCATAATTTTTTCCAGCTTCATTTGACAACATGTGCATAGAAAGGTGAGGCTTAGAATGACAATGTTGGCAATATGATACATGAGCAATAGATGTAAAGGAAGGCAGTGGAGAGTTGAACAGCTATATTGAATGGTTGGACCAATTCTTCTGAATGAAGAAAAAAGAAGAGTATAGTTAATGCAAGAGTGATGGCCTTGTATTAGAAATCATGGCTGAAAAACAGAATTTAAGTTTGCAAAGAAAAGGAAGACATGGAATGACAATAGATTGTGATCAGATAAAAGAAACTGAGTATTTGAAAGGATGGCAGTGCTGCATTTGTGGGTGGTCAGATGTAAAGAGCTGAAACTTTTGAATTAATACACTGAGGTTGGACAACCAAACACTTAAAGCTAATTACTGATTGGACAATACAAGCATATGCTTGGAAAATGGCCCTTCCCACTATTCTGTGCCAGCTTGATAATTGGTATATACGGAGGACTGTAGGAGGGACGAGGGGGTGGAGTAAGACTAGCCAGAATCATTTCTGGGTGGAAGACAAAAAGGAGAGGTCGTGGAGATCCTTTGTCCATACAATTCACTTTTATCCCTAAAGACCAAGAATAAAGTCCAAGGACTTTTGCTTGTCCTGATTCCGGCTGATTCTAAGGTATCCCGGGTGCTAACTTGGTCTTCACAGTCAAAGTCTGTCTTTATCTGACTGAGATAAGATAAAGTAGATCATATGAAATGTTCAAGTTGAGCAACAATGAAGTGAGTATGTTTGAGGAAGTGATAACGTGTATGTTGAAGAAGTATAATGCTTTGGAAAGGAGAGGTTTTAAAAAGTATAATGCTTTGGAAAGGAGAGGTTTTAAAATAACACATGGGTGCAAATCACTATGTATAAACTAGATACATATAAGCTGAAGTGGGAATAGTCTCAGAGGGACAGCACTAGTTTTAAAGGAGATGACTAAAGGCTGCTTGTAGAAGGCAAGACTTTGCTGATATCAGGAGGTGGAAATGTGGAGCATCCCAGTCATGGAGACAGCAAGTAAAGTTACTTAGTGTCAGAAGGTGGAGTGCTACGTGGGAGGAAAGGTCAGTGGACAAATACTTATTAAATGTTTACTATTTAACGACACTCTGCTAAGATCTTGTAATACAAATAATGGTCAAAGACAGGCTCTGCTGTCAGAGCACTCAGAATATGTTTCAATGGAGGAGATAATATGAAAACAGGTAAGTACAAACATGATACACCATACAGGATAAACTAGGAATAATCAACAGAGGAAGATACCAGTTTTAAAGGGTGTTGGGAGAAAAACTTCTTGTAGAAGTTAGCATTTTAGCCAGGGCAGAGCAAGAGATGAAGGCAAGAGAAGAGAATCCCATGAGTGGGGATGGGGAGGGAAGGGAGAGACATCTAGTAAAATAACTGGAGTCTGAAAGTAGAAGTGTCTTCTGCTAGGATGAGCAATGTCTGCCCACTCCATGTTTACTCTCTCAACCAAACTACTGGACACAACAGGCCAATTGGTTGTACACACAGTATAGAGGGGAAGGGAGACACTAATAATCTTAGAAAATGCACCTCAACCTAAAATTTGCTCAAAGTAATTTATATCTATGACATATATCCAAAGGCTTATCATCTCTTCAAATTATTTTCTTTAAAAATTACCATAAGTATTTCTTCTACAATCCAACAATCCTAATTTCTTCGAAATAAGTTTTTTAATCAACATTTCCAAGTTAAAAGATTTTGAACATGATTTCCATATAAAGACAGGTGGGAAAAAAACAGGGATGAAGTTATGACTAATGTAAGGAGATTTTTTTCATGTGTAGTTTATAGAATCAGCTTCATTACTCTCTCAGCATATCTCATATAGCTTCCCAATGAAAAATGTATATTAAATTTTCTCATGGGATGTAGACTGTTTAAGTAGTTTTATTAATAAGAGGGAATTCCCTTGATAGTATCTTCTCTGCAACTTTGAATTTTAAAAAATTGTATTGGTCAGTGAGAGGTTAACTGATCTGCCCAGATCCTACATAGCAAGTGTATGTAAGATGTAATTCCTAGTAGGTATTGCAAACTTCCAGGATAGTTTTCTGTCCACCATATTGTGCTTCCACAAGTATGCAAGAGAATCTTTAACCATGAGTCACAAAAATTATACATAGGGAAATTAAATTTCTTATGTATTTTTCAAAGGACTTTGTTGTTTATTAAATATGAAAATCTGTGGAATCCTGTCTGGAAATTTGCTGGTTGGAAGTACATTATTCACTTGTCCAAATTGTATTTTATATTGTTTCTTAATTGGTAAAAATATGCAAGTAATTAAATGCATTCTTAGAAACAATAAAGTCTTATTCTGATTTAAACTTATTTTTTCATGTCATTTCTAATATCAGTCATTCATTAGCTTTCAAAATTAAAAATGACAGGCTACATTTTGATTTTTTTCTTAATATTTTCCCTTATCCTAAAAGCCAAGAAACAAAGGTACTGGCATGGTACTTGTGCATGTACAGCCATACATCGGTGTACCTGGCTTAACATTTACAAAGCCACAAAAGGTGTGGATAAGTGAGAACAGCCTCCTAGGTTAAAGTAACAGAGTATTGGCTCTCTGAAATGACTGATACCAAAGGTCTTCATAGTTGGCTAACTATCCTTACTGATCTTCTTCTAATGGATATACTGATTTGCAGTTGAATTGCTTTCAGAATATATTAATAGATAAAATAAAATTATGCATAGTTTTTGATATGGTTATTAAAATTTATTTAAATATAGTAATGGTCATGGAAATGATTATAAGTAACTCTTGGTTTACAATGTTTTTTTCCCTAAAACTAAAGAAAAATGAAAATCCTTTAGCCACACAGTATGACAATTCAAAGAAAATGTTAGTTGCTTTTTCAAGGTTTAAATTTGTTCAGTAGTGATCAGAGAACCCCTGCCAAGTGAGCCTAAACAGAATGTCACTATTATCTACCAGTTTGAATTTTGACTATACTTAATGTGGAGACACCCTCAAAATGAACATTGAATTTCTAACCATCAGCTGCTTGTGAATTCATTGAAAATTATCTTAGATTCTTCCCCTCTCCCCAATACTTTTATGGTTATATTCTCCCCTAAAATGCACAGCAACCAAATTGCCCTCCCATCGTGGTTTCACTCAGTTAGCATGATGGTTTACCAAGCATTTTTCTTTTTCATCCTCTTTTCCTCTATTATGAGAATTTTTTGCTACATTGCTTCCTTCCTTTCACTACTCATTACTCAGTTTCCTGCTTAAGCAATTTCAGAAATATAAATACCTTTTAAAAATTCCCCCTTCTGCCAACACCTTCTCTGGAATATCATTCCTTTATCCTGTCTTACTTTAATTTTGCTTATCCCTTTTCTGAGTAAAACAAGGAGTACATTTGGATTAAGAAAGATAAAATTTGTAGTGTAATTTGAATTAACAAATCTCAATTTTTTAAAGTTCCCTTCATTTTCTCAATCATAAAAGGCTTCATTTCATCTCCCCTTTTCTAAATAAACTTGAAAATCATTAGCAGTTAACTTTTTAAGAGATGCAAAAATCTTATGTGTTGTTTTTCTGTTTTGATTACTGATTTAAGAATTAATTTGTATTATTGTTAAATACTATTTGCTACAAAGACCTGGATTCATATAAACTTTCTAATTATGTGACCCTGAGCAAATTTGTTTCTCAGTTTTTTCAGTGTCCTCAATTATGAGGATGATAATACATACTTCACAGAGATCAAATGATACAACATTTGTAAAATGCTGAACACAGTCTCTGGGACATAGTAGACACATAATAGATGCTAGTTTGCCTTTTTATCAAGATACATCCAAATATGTCACCATTGCAGCTGGGAGGATGGGGGAGGAAGAAATCTCTTTCCTTCTGACTTCCCTGAACACTCTGGAAGAAGGCCAGAAGGAAAAGACAAAAGGGGAGTTCTGAAAAACAAGAAAAAACCAAAATATGCCCATATAGATATTTATATGAACATTCAAAACTTCAGTAATACCCGATTTTTTTTGTTATGAATATTTCTTCCACCAATACATAACACAACCTCTTTACAATTTGGTGTAGAAGGTCAGCTATCAACAGGAGGTTTTCAATGGATGGAATGCTGGGCTTGGAGTCATAAAGACTCATCTTTGTGGAGTTCAAATCTGGTGTCAGATACTAGCTGTGTGGATCTGGGCAAGACTCTTAATCTTGTTTGCCTCAGTTTCCTCATATGTAAAATGAGCTGGACAAGGAAATGGCAAACTACTCCAGTATCTTTAGTAAGAAAACTCAACATGAGGAGACAGAGTCGAACAGGACTGAGATGACTAAGCAACAAAGATGTACTTTGAAATATATCATCATTAAAAAATTCCTCCTCCTTTGACCAACCTGGTAATATCTTTACGATCTTAGTTAGGTTGGTCCATTGACAGCAGGCATACCAGGTCCTTGCTTCAAACCCTTTCCACTATGGCAGAACTGCTTGAATAGCCTATGGCAACCTAGAGCCACTTCAATTGTACAGTGCTGCATTTCAGTAAGTGTTAATAGAGTATGCACACATGTGTATATGTGCTTCTGCAAAGATACAATACACAAATGTATAAGGGTTTTTAATGAGGCAGCTGCTTTACTAAATATTTTGTAGTTGCAGATGGATATCTTAATGGAAAAAGTTATTAGACTTAATCACCAGGCAGGGTGAAGCCCACCTATACTCCCAGTTACAGGGAGACTGGCAGATCTCTTGAGCTCATGAGTTCTGGCTTGCAGTGGGCCGTGCCAGTAGGGTCTCTGCTCTATTTGGCGTTAGTATGGGTAATCCCAAAGTACAAGGAATCAGCAAGTTACCTCAGAAGAGGTGAAGCAGCCCAGGTCAGAACCTGAGCAAAATTCCCATGCTCATCTGTAGTGAAATCTACATCTATCTGCTACATATATTTCTCCTGCTCTAGTGATTTTTTGTATCATATCCAGCAATGAGAGTTAATGCATATTTTGTATTTATTTAGGTGACATTAGTGGCCATTTATTTTGGAAATGATTTACAATTTAGGCATACGAATAATGCATTATTAATTTAATTAAGTTAAAATTATCCTAACAATGGTACAATATTGATTGCTGTAGTATATTATCAAACAATCACATTGCTCTCTCATTTCTATAGAACATCTCTTCATCTGGCCTGTGCTAATGGACATTCAGATGTTGTGTCTCTCTTAGTAGAGAGAAAATGTGAACTGGATTTGTTGGACAAAGACAGTCAAACACCTTTAATGAAGGTACTCATTAGTTAACCATGCTGTTCATTGAAATGGAATTGGATTTCTGCCTTTGATTAATAAAATTAAAAGTTAATAAATAACATTTATATATCACTAATAATTTTTGAATATACTCAACTTTACATTACATTATTATTTCTTTGTATATATCATGCTGTGAGGGATATAGAAGACCCTTACCCAAAATAACTACTCAGAGAGCACTCAGTAGAAAGCAGAAAAGTTATTTATTAATAAATTCTCATAAGAATGAGCAATTCCACTGCGAGAAGGGAAAAAGAGAGAAAGCTCACAATAGAAGAGCTAAAGATTTAGGAAAGATATACAGTTTTTATAGGTTTGGTTACAGAGGATTACATCATACTTTGGGGAGCATTGAGAAATAGGTGCCCTCTCCCCTAATTGAATCTTAAACATTGGTGCCAAAGGCAGATTAGAACAGAATGCTTTGTTTTCCTGATTTCAAAAGGAATCATCAGTCAGATCTTCAAACTTCAGATTACTGAGCTGATAGCATTTAATAATCTAAATATTGAAAACATTGAACAAGGATAAATGTCATCATTTCTGGTTAAATAAATATATCTAGTTTTAAGTAAATATTGGCTTGCACACAACGTACTTATGCAGGTCACAGAGACATAGAAATAATAAAATACAGAAAAAGAATTCATTCTTGTAAGTTCTTCACCTTATCTCTCTCTATTCCTCACAATGCTGACAGGCAATACAGTGTGAGCAGGAGGAGTGTGCAACTATCTTGCTTGAACATGGTGCAGACCCTAATCTTGGGGATGGCAGTAACAATGCTCTTCACTATGTTGCCTTTTTTCGGGGCATAGACATGGCAGCAAAACTGCTTCAATATAAAGCTGATATTGAAGCAAAAAACAAGGTAGAAACTAACAATCTTGTATAATAAAGTAGTTTATCAGCTAAAAAATCATAGTGTCCAATGTACATATTTTATAAATCATTTATTTATGGAAACATTTCTTTAGTGAAAATAATTTAAAATTATCCTATAGTCAAAGTTTATTAGTCTTTGGAATTCTCTAATGTAGGATGGAGAGGTGAGCAAGGCAGAGAGTACACATGACACTGGAAGAGATTTCATTCACAGTGGAACTCCTAAGAAGGAAATTCCCTCTACTAATTTAGCTCAGGGCTTGCTCTATGTTTTGATCTTAGGTTATGGATTCAACTGGGATTCATTAACTTTAAAAAGACTACATTACATTATGCTTATTTCAATGTAATTGATTTTGTTTTCTATGTATTATAGGCATTTAAAAATATTTTTCTGAAAAGGAGTGCATGACAAACATAATATTAAGAAACCCAGTGTTAGGAAGAGTCCTGGAGTACTGCAGGGTCACCCAGTCAGCATATGTGTGTCAGCTGAAGGCCCTGACTCTAGGTCTCACTGACTTTATTACTAGTTGACTATTCTATCACATCCATCTCTCCAGGATCTTCTCTTCTCTGCATGATATATTAGGTCTACTCCCCAGAATAAACTAGTATTACCAGATATTATCTACAATGCTTTTTTGTATATTAAAACTTTGCAATGTCAATTTGTCATGAAGAAATGCCATGATTTTTTAGGAAAAATCTTTTGAAATTTGTTCATACTAACTACACAGAGACAGAATTTTCACAGGAAAAAAATTAAATACATGTTTTCTTTATCCTAATGACTAAAAATTTCTCTTTCGAGAACTGCTGAATGAGTCCTGATTTTTTTTTTTAAGTAAAGGCTTAATTCTTACTCATTGCCACTTGGGAGAGAAACAAACAAACAAACAAACAAAGAATATATTAGGGAGGTTGGTAAGAGAGGGAAAATGCTAGATAAATGGTTTTCTTCCAGGTTTAACTTGCTCAGGGCAAGATATTTTTTTAATTGTTTTATTTGCTGCTGCTACTGCTGCTGCTGTTGTTGAGTTTGTTTGTATCTGAGGAGAATGGGTAAAAATAACTAATCAACTTCAAAGCCAGCCAGGATATAGCTTTACCTTAATAGAGTTTTGAGGAAATAAGTTTGGCTGCATTTGGACAATAATATGGCAAGAAATGAAATATATTCATGAAATAAAAGCAACTGATCTCTTGTAAATTCTGAATTTCTATCTTTTGATTACATATTAATAGCTAGAAAGAATTCAAAAGATATCTAGTTTCATTCTATCATTTTATATGTAAGGAAACTTATGGTCCAGAGAGCTGAAATAATTTGCTTTGTGATCATATAGGAATTAACTAACAGAAATAAGATTTATGCTCTAGTCTTCTCACTCCAATGTTTCATTGAGCCATGCTTTCTTATCACTTCATTAGCAAATTCACAAGACGTTCATAAACTGTCTTAAGTTGAATTAAAGTAAATATGGAATGCTTACTTAATATAACAATATCTTTATTTTGATTTTGCAGGAAGGTCTTACACCACTTTTTTTTGCAATTAGAGCAAAGAACTGTGATATGGCAGAATTTCTCCTAAAGAATGGAGCAAATGTTAATGCCTTGGATGGCTATAAAAGGTACAGTAATTAAAGCTTTAAAAGACAAAAAAAAAAAAAAGGCAACATTTCTAGAGGAATAAAAACAATTTGAATCATGGAACACTTAGTGAACAATAATAATTGAAACTGAATATCATTGCAAAGGGGTGAAAAATGTCAACACACATTAGCTATGGAAAGAAAAAAAAATCCCTATTTATGACTCTGCAAGAGAAAAAAACAGTTCATGTGGGCATATTAACCATGCTTTATTGGTGATTACTATTTGCATTTTTTAATTGATTTTGAATTAGTTAAGATTATCCCATAGAAGTTTTGAACTTTCATAATTCAGTTGATTCTCTTTATGAAATAATCTTAATATCACCCATGAGGATTGTAGCATGTATTTTCTGTTTCTCATTTTCAATTTCCCTTAAAAATATGCACATTGATAAATGCAAATAAAGGAATGATATGATAAAATAGTTTGATGGACCCTTGACTCTTATCATTATGAATACTCTTGCCACTGATTCAGATATTAATATTCCTATCCAATTTTGTCCCACAGGACTTTTGTCATAAAGAATCTAGGAAAACACACTGAATCATTCCCTTGCTTCCCTTAATACTTGAGAACCAGTGCAAGCTTTCATTTGCAATACAAGATTAGCCTATCTTTTTTTCTATTCATTTTTGTCTTTGCCATCATTTACTCCATCAACGTCATCAAAATCTCCTATGTATACTCACCATATATATGTACATAGATTTTTGGGATTCTCTACAATTTTGATTCGTAAGAGATCATGTGTTTGTGTTTTGGATTTTTAAAAATCTACTGTGGCCAAATATCATTCCTGAAAAATATTGGTTTTCATAAGCTTTTGTGGCAGTGTGATTATTAGAGAAGTGCTGTGTAGTTTCTCAAAGGATCTCCTTTTCCCAATAATGCTGAGACCAGTTCATTGTTGTTGTTCAATGTCCATGCAAGCTTTGTATATGGGTATATCTATATGTATAAATACATCTACAAAGATATAAGTATACTAACTAGTTGAGGCTGTCCAGTTAACTATACAGAATCTGGAAAAATTTTTCTCATTTACTTTTTCAGTGTGGATCCTTTGATCAATCTCTTTATAATAAATATGAGCCTTTTTTATGTTCAAAGGCTTGACACAGTAAAATATCATCTCTAAATAGGAACATTTGGAAATCTTTTCCATCATATATAATCTATTCTATTTGGACTCTGTACAGAGCATCCTATATAGCACTGGCTACCTTCTTTTATATTTTCTTTTCATTAATGCACTTGATATTCTTGATGTTTTGTTCTAGCAGATGAATTTTGTTTTTGTTTTATGTTTTTCCAAGCTCTATCAAATGGTTTTTTTGATAGTTTGTTTCTATAGCACTGAATAAGTAAATTAATGTAGGTAAAATGATCATTTTAAATTATATTGGCTGGTCCTACCCATGAGCAATAATATCAATTGCTCATGGGTAAAACCTGCTAATATAATTTTTCATGTCAGAAGTGTACTGTAATTGTGTTTAGTTCCTGAATTTGTTTTGACAGGAGACTCGCCAAATTTTATATTGTTTATAGTTATTTTGAATGGAATTTTTCTTTCTTCCACTTGCTTCTGAACTTTGTTGATCACATAAAGAAATGCAAATGATTTATATGGGTTTATCTGCAATTTTACTAAAGTTGTTAATTATTTCATATAGTGTGAAGTACAGGCTAGTTCCTTGGAGGGCCTTGGGGTGAGGCAGAGTTAGGATAAATTAAAATCCTTGATCTTTAGGGGGAGAAGTGAAGGAGACAGACAAACTAGCACGAGGCTCCTGGATTCTTGAGTCTAGAGCCACCAGCCTCTCTCCTCCTTGTCCTGCTGCAAAGTGACTCTGACCTCTGTCCCTCCATCCTCCAATCCTTGCTTATGATTATCTCAACACCAAAACATTCATCAAGCACCCAACAGTGAGAAGAGCCATTTATTGAAACATATGTTAATAGAGTCATTGTCTCACATCGAATAGGTAATTAGCCTTAAGTTCTAGGTTGTCTGACTCAAGAATACTTTTTTGGAGTTTCAGCCCTCTACAATATAGTTTTTGTTGATTTAGGTTTTTCTAAGTATACAGTTATACATAATCTGCAGAGTGATCATTTTGTTTCCTTATTGCCTGTTCTAATTTCTTCTATTTTTCTTTTAATGCTATAACTAACATTTTTAGTACTGTGTCAAAAAATAGTGGTGACAATGGACATCCTGGCTTCATCCCTGATTTTACTGGGAAGTCTTTGAGATTATTTCCATTACAGATATTGTTTGTTGATGTTTTTAGATAGATACTGATTATCATTTTAAAGAATGCTGTCTTTTTTTAATCTCTCTAATGTTTTTAATAGGAATGGGTGCTATATTTTATCAAAAACTTTTTAAAGCATCTTTTGAGATAATCATATGATTTCTGTTGCTTTTGTTTTTGATATCAACAATTTTATTGATATTTTCCCTAATATTGATCTAACCTTGCATTCCTGGTATAAAGTTAGCCTGGCTATAGTGTATAATACTTGTGATACATTGCTGTGATCTCCTTGTTCTTATTTGAGTTGAAATTTTTGCATCAATATTCCTTTGGGAAAATAGTCTACAATTTTCTTTCTCTGTCTAGGTCTTCCTAGATTTAAGTATAGTACCATACTTGTTCCATAAAAGGAATAGTAGAACTCTTTCTTTGCCTATTTTCCCAAATAATTTATATAGTATTAGAATTAAGGTTTCTTTGAATGTTTATTAGAATTCCAGAGTGAACCCATCTGGCACTGTGGATTATTTTTCTTAAGGAGTTCAATAATAGCTTGTTAAATTTCTTCTTCTAACATGCAGTTATTAAATTAGGCATCTTATGTCCTGATTTATTAATATGGGTAACTTATATTTTCCTAAATATTCATTGATTTTCCTTATATGGTGAGATTTACTGGCAGAGAATTGGGCAATATATTTCCTAATGATTGTTTTAATTTCTTCATTGGTGATAATTTCACTCTTGTTTTTTGATAGTGGCCATTTAGTTTTCATCATTTTTTAAAAATCAAATTAACTATTGGCTTATCTCATTGATTTTTTATTAAAGCAGCTATTAGATTTATTTATTATTCTAATACTCCCCTTATATGTTTTTGTTTACTTTAAATATGTTGAAATTCACATTTGATTGTGAGAATTTCCAATTTGGTACTCAGTTGGGGATTTTCAAATTCATTATCTTACTAGGTATTTTTTGTTTTGCTTTGGTATATTTTGTATTTGTTTTTAGTTTCATGCCTCACTTTTTGATCTGTTCTTTTTATATTTCACTTATATAAGAATTTAGGCAAGGTAATTTTACCCTAAATATTATTTTGGCTGAATCTCATAAATTTGGGTATGTTACCTCATTGATACCATTCTCTCTTATGTGAATTTATTTTATCTCCTATAATTTTGCTAAAGTTGTTGATTCTTCCTAGCATTTTTAGCTGATTCTCTAAATATGCCATTTCATCTGCAAAAAGTGCTAGTTTTATTTTCTCATTACCTACTTTAATTCCTTCAATTTCTTTTTTTTTCTCATTACTAAAGCTAACATTTCTAGTACAATATTAAATAGTAGTAGTGAAAAGGGGCAGCTTCATTTCACATCTAATCTTACTGGGAATGCTTCTACCTTATTCCCATTGTGTATAATGCCTGACAATGGTTCTAGATAGATGATATTTATCATTTTAAGGAAAACTCTATTTCTATGCTCTCTTGCTGTTTTTGTTTTTAATAGGAATGGGTGTTGTATTTTGTCAAATGCATTTTTCTGTCTGTTGAGATAATCATATAATTTCTGGTAGTTTGGTTGTTGATATAGTCAATTATGCTGATAGTTGACTTCTGGCCAAGATGGCGGAGAGGAGGCACAAGCTGTGTAAGCTCTGCGCTTTTCTCTCAGAATCCATTCCATTACAAGCCTCTGAATTAATGCTTGACTGAAAAAAACCCCACAAATAGTTACCAAGAGAAGCCATCCTTGAGATTCACCAGGAGAGGTCTGATTTTGCTCAAGGGTGGGGATGGTTTTAGATCAGGCACAGGCTGTGGGCAGCAGCGGCAGCGAGAGCACGGGAGCAGACGGGAGAGGGGGTGGGGTGATCACAGCAGTCTCTGCGGGGAGAGCTTTGCTACAGGACTAGATACTTTGCTCCGGCAGCAAGTCAGCAGCCCAGCAGAGAAGCTAAAAACACCAGGGGTGAAGAATACAACCCCAAACAGCTGGAGTCTCTCAGGACCTGGCCACCCCTCCCCCACAGTATCTCAGCACGGTCTCGGATCTCAGAGCACAGGTGCAGCACAGTCCTGCTAGTGCCTCGCTGCTGCCCTCCCTCCCACCCCCTGCAATCTGTAGAGGAAGCTCGGTAACACCACCAAGCCTCTCCCCCCCAAAAAGCAGACAAGATTTAGGGGTTTTATCTTTTTTTTTTTCTTTGCTAGTTTGTCTTTGATTCTTTGACAAAATGAGCAAAAAACTGAAGAGGACTTTAACCCTTGACAGCTTCTATACAGATAGAGAGCAAACTCTAAATCCTGAGGAGACTAAAAACAGACAGTCTCCAGGTGAATCCCCAAAGGAGGAGATCATCTGTTCCTCAGCACAGATGAATCTCATGGAGGAAATTAAAAAGGCTCTCACAAGAGAGCTAAAAGAAAAATGGGAAAAGGAGAGGGAGGCTTGGCAACAGAGCCTGGAGAAGTCATCCCACTCATTTAAAGAGAGAATGGATAAAGAAATAAAATCCTTGAAAAATAGGGTTAGTGAACTAGAAACAGAAAATAGCTCTCTAAAAAATAAAATTGGCGAAATGGAAAAAAATTCCATAGAACAAAAGAACTCAAAGGGACAATTAGAAAAAGATTTTAAAAGAGTGAGTGAAGAAAATACTTCATTGAAAATCAGAATTGAACAATTGCAATTGAATGACTCGAGGAGACAAAAAGAATCAGTCAAGCAAATCCAAAAAAATCAGACAATGGAAAAGAATGTGAAATACCTTCTGGGGAAAACAACAGACCTGGAAAACAGATCCAGGAGAAACAATCTGAGAATCATTGGACTCCCAGAAAAGTATGATGAAAAAAAGAGCCTGGACACTATTTTCCAGGAAATTATTAAATTAAATTATCAAAGAGAACTGCCCAGAAGTGATAGAAACAGAGGGTAAAATAGACATTGAAAGAATTCATTGATCACCTACTGAAAGGGATCTTAAAATCAAAATACCAAGAAATATAGTGGCCAAATGCCAGAACCCTCAGACGAAGGAAAAAATACTGCAAGCAGCTAGAAAAACCCAATTCAAGTGTCGAGGAGCCACAATAAGGATCACCCAGGATCTAGCAGCATCCACATTAAAGGATCGAAGGGCCTGGAATATGATATTCTGAAAGGCTAAGGAACTTGGTATGCAACCAAAAATAACTTACCCAGCTAGAATGAGTATCTTTTTCCACGGAAGAAGATGGACATTCAACGAAGTAAGCGAATTTCACCTATTTTTGATGAAAAAGCCAGAACTTAACAAAAAGTTTGATCTACAAATATAGAACTCAAGAGGAATCTAAACAGGTAAAGATTAATCTTGGGAACTATAATTCGGCTATAAAGATGTATAAAGAATACATGTATACCTTGTTCTAGAAACTAGATGTGGAAAGGACATTGTACCAGAAAAAGGGTAAAGTGGGGGTACTACATTTCATGACGAGGCAAAGGAAACCTATTATATCTGAGAGAAAGAATGGAGGAGGATGAATATAGTGGGTATCTTACTGCCTTCAGAATTGGCTTTAAGAGAAAAATTTTAGACATATTCAATCTATGGTGAAACTTCTCCCACCTCATTGAAAAGTGAGAAGGGAAAAGTGAAAAGGGAAGGAAAAAGCTAAGTGGAAGGGAATACGCAAACTGGGAGGGAAAGGGATAAGCTAGGGAGAGGAACTCTAAGGTGGGGGGAGGGATGCTAAAAAAGGAGGGCTGTGAGAAGCAAGTGGTACTCACAAGCTTAATACTGGGAAGGGGGGTAAGGGGAAAAGAAGGGAGAAAAGCATAAACCGGGGTTAACAAGATGGCAAGTAATATAGAATTGGTCATTTTAACCATAAATGTGAACGGGGTAAACTCCCCCATAAAGAGGAAGCGGTTAGCAGAATGGATTAAAAGCCAGAATCCTACAATATGTTGTTTACAGGAAACACACCTGAAGCAGGGAGATACATGCAGGTTAAAGGTAAAAGGTTGGAGAAAAATCTGCTACACTTCAGGTGAAGTCAAAAAAGCAGGGGTAGCCATCCTGATCTCAGATCAAGCTAAAGCAAAAATTGATCTAATTAGAAGAGATAAGGAAGGGCACTATATCTTGCTAAAGGGTAACATGGATAATGAAGCACTATCTATATTAAACATATATGCATCAAGTGGTGTATAGCATCTAAATTCTTAAAAGAGAAATTAAGAAAGCTGCAAGAAGAAATAGACAGCAAAACTATAATAGTGGGAGATCTCAACCTTGCACTCTCAGAATTAGATAAATCAAACCACAAAATAAATAAGAAAGAAGTCAAAGAGGTAAATAGAATACTAGAAAAGTTAGATGTGATAGATCTCTGGAGAAAATGTAATGGAGACAGAAAGGAGTACACTTTCTTTTCAGCAGTTCATGGAACCTATACAAAAATTGACCATATATTAGGACATAAAAACCTCATATTCAAATGCAGTAAGGCAGAAATAGTAAATGCATCCTTTTCAGACCACGATGCAATGAAAATTACATTCAACAAAAAGCCAGGGGAAAGTAGACCAAAAAATAATTGGAAACTAAATAATCTCATATTAAAGAATGATTGGGTGAAACAGCAAATCATAGACATAATTAATAATTTCACCCAAGAAAATGATAATAATGAGACATCATACCAAAATGTATGGGATACAGCCAAAGCGGTAATAAGGGGAAATTTCATATCTCTAGAGGCCTATTTGCATAAAATAGAGAAAGAGAACATCAATGAATTGGGCTTGCAATTAAAAATGCTAGAAAAGGAACAAAACTCCGAGTCAAATACTAAACTTGAAATTCTAAAAATAAAAAGAGAGATCAATAAAATTGAAAGTAAAAAACTATTGAATTAATTAATAAGACTAAGAGTTGGTTCTATGAAAAAACCAATAAAATAGACAAAGCCTTAGTAAATCTGATTTAAAAAAGGAAAGAGGAAAATCAAATTGTTAGTCTTAAAAATGAAAAGGGAGAACTCACCACTAACGAAGAGGAAATTAGAGCAATAATTAGGAGTTACTTTGCCCAACTTTATGCCAATAAATTTGACAACTTAAATGAAATAGAAGAATACTTCCAAAAATATAGCTTGCCCAAACTAACAGAGGAAGAAGTAAATATCCTACACAGTCCCATCTCAGAAAAAGAAATAGAACAAACTATCAATCAACTCCCTAAGAAAAAATCCCCAGGACCAGATGGATTTACATCTGAATTCTATCAAACATTTAAAGAACAATTAATTCCAATGCTAAATAAACTATTTGAAAAAATAGGGATTGAAGGAGTCCTACCAAACTCCTTTTATGACACAGACATGGTTCTGATACCTAAACCAGGTAGGTTGAAAACAGAGAAAGAAAATTATAGACCAATCTCCCTAATGAATATTGATGCTAAAATCTGAAATAAAATATTAGCAAAAAGATTACAGAAAATCATCACCAGGATAATACACTATGACCAAGTAGGATTTATACCAGGAATGCAGGGCTGGTTCAATATGAGGAAAACTATTAGCATAATTAACTATATCAATAACCAAACAAACAAAAACCATATGATCATCTCAATAGATGCAGAAAAAGCATTTGATAAAATCCAACATCCATTCCTAATAAAAACACTTGAGAGCATAGGAATAAAAGGACTTTTCCTTAAAATAGTCAGGAGCATATATTTAAAACCATCAGTAAGCATCATATGCAATGAGGAAAAACTGGAACCTTTCCCAGTAAGATCTGGAGTGAAGCAAGGTTGCCCACTATCACCATTATTATTTAATATCGTATTAGAAACACTAGCCTCGGCAATAAGAGTCGAGAAAGATATTAAAGGTATTAGAGTAGGCAATGAGGAAACCAAATTATCACTCTTTGCAGATGATATGATGGTATACCTGGAGAACCCCAGAGATTCTACTAAAAAGCTATTAGAAATAATTCATAATTTTAGCAAAGTAGCTGGATACAAAATAAATCCCCATAAGTCCTCAGCATTTTTATACATCACCAACAAAACCCAACAACAAGAGATAGAGAAATTCCATTCAGAATAACTGTTGATAGCATAAAATATTTGGGAATCTATCAAAGGAAAGTCAGGAATTATATGAGCAAAATTACAAAAAAGTCTCCACACAAATAAAGTCAGACTTAAATAATTGGAAAAATATCAAGTGCTCTTGGATAGGCCGAGCAAATATAAGATGACAATACTCCCTAAACTAATCTATTTATTTAGTGCTATACCAATCAGACTTCCAAGAAAACATTTTAATGATCCAGAAAAAATAACAAAATTCATATGGAACAATAAAAAGTCGAGAATCTCAAGGGAATTAATGAAAAAAAAAAATCGAAGGTGGCCTAGCTGTACCTTATAAAGCAGCAGTCACCAAAACCATTTGATATTGGCTAAGAAATAGATTAGTGGATTAGTGGAAAAGGTTAGGTTCACAAGACAGAATAGTCAACTATAGCAATCTAGTGTTTGACAAACCCAAAGATCCTAACTTTTGGGAAAAGAATTCATTATTTGATAAAAACTGTTGGGATAACTGGAAATTAATATGGCAGAAATTAGGCATGGACCCACACTTAATACCATATACCAAGATAAGATCAAAATGGGTCCATGACCTAGGCATAAAGAACGAGATTATAAATAAATTAGAGGAACATAGGATAGTTTATCTCTCAGACTTGTGGAGGAGAAAGAAATTTATGACCAAAGATGAACTAGAGACCATTACTGATCACAAAATAGAAAATTCTGATTACATCAAATTAAAAAGCCTTTGTACAAACAAAACTAATGCAAACAAGATTAGAAGGGAAGCAACAAACTGGGAAAACATCTTCACAGTTAAAGGTTCTGATAAAGGCCTCATTTCCAAAATATATAGAGAACTGACTCAAATTTATAAGAAATCAAGCCATTATCCAATTGATAAATGGTCAAAGGATATGAACAGACGATTTTCAGATGATGAAATTGAAACTATTACCACTCATATGAGTGTTCCAAATCATTAATTGATCACAGAAATGCAAATTAAGACAACTCTGAGATACCACTACACACCTGTCAGATTGGCTAAGATGACAGGAAAAAATAATGATGAATGTTGGAGGAGATGCAGGAAAACTGGGACACTAATGCATTGTTGGTGGAGTTGTGAATGAATCCAACCATTCTGGAGAGCAATCTGGAATTATGCCCAAAAAGTTATCAAATTGTGCATACCCTTTGATCCAGCAGTGTTTCTATTGGGCTTATATCCCAAAGAAATACCAAAGAAGGGAAAGGGACCTGTATGTGCCAAAATGTTTGTGGCAGCCCTGTTTGTAGTGGCTAGAAACTGGAAAATGAATGGATGCCCATCAATTGGAGAATGGCTGGGTAAATTGTGGTATATGAATGTTATGGAATATTATTGTTCTGTAAGAAATGACCAGCAGGATGAATACAGAGAGAAGATAGGTGAGACTTACATGAACTGATGCTAAGTGAAATGAGCAGAACCAGGAGATCATTATACACTTGGACAATAGTATTGTATGAGGATATAATCTGATGGAAGTGGATTTCTTTGATAAAGAGACCTAACTGAGTTTCAGTTGATAAATGATGGACAGAAGCAGCTACACCCAAGGAAAGAACACTGGGAAACGAATGTGAACTATCTGCATTTTCATTTTTCTTCCCGGGTTATTTTTTACCTTTTGAATCCAATTCTCCCTGTGCAACAAGAGAACTGTTCAGTTCTGCAAACATATATTGTATCTAGGATATACTGCAACATATCTAACATATATAGGACTGCTTGCCATCTAGGGGAGGGGATGGAGGGAGGGAGGGGAAAAATTGGAACAGAAATGAGTGCAAGGGATAATGTTGTAAAAAAAATTATCCTGGCATGATTCTGTCAATATAAAGTTATTATAAAATAAAATATTTATTAAAAAATTGTGCTGATAGTTTTTTTTCTGATATCGAGTCAGCTTTGTAGTTTTGGTATAAATACCACTTGACCATTTTGTATTATCCTGGTGATAAGTTCCTATAATCTCTCTTTTTAAAATTTCATTTATTTATAATTATTCCCTAGTTACATTTAAAACAAATTTTTTTTACATTTGTTTTTTAAAATTTTGAGTTCCAAATTCTCTCCCTTGTGTCTATCCACAGCTCCCTGTAAGAAATCACATAAGAGGTTATGTAATATGTTTTTTTTTAATAATTATAATTTTTTATTGACAAAATCCATGCCTGGGTAATTTTTTATCTCTTGCATTCACTTCTGTTCTGACATTTCCCCTCCCTCCCTCCACCCCTTCCCCCAGATGGCAAGCAATTCTATATATGTTAAATATGTCACAGTACATCCTAGATACAATATATATGTGTAGAACTGAACAGTTCTCTTGTTATGCAATATGTTTTCATAAAAGTCATGTTGAGAGAGAAAGCATAGATCTTCCATCATAAAAAAAAAAAGCCTTCAAGAAAAATAAAGTTAAAAAGACAGAAAAACAGGGAAGGATGGAGAAAAGGTGAGAGAGAAAGACAGGGAGGGACAGAGAGAAGAAAAGTGCAGGCAGGGAGGGAGGGAGGCAGAGAGATGGAGAGGAAGAAGGAGAAAAGGAGGAAACACCGCTAAGATAGTAAAGTCATTTAAAATAGGTCATCTCAAAATATTGCTATTCATTTGTACACACTTCATGTCACTGCTTGAATTCATGGAGGGCTTTCCAGTTTTTTCTGAGTCCAACATTTTACAAAGAATAATTTTCCACGACAATCACATACCATGATTTATTCAGACCCAGTTGGTGAGTTTTCTCTGACAAGAGAGCTCCTACAAATAATTTTGTACTTATAGGTCCTTTTACTTAAAAAAAAAAATCTCTTTTGGTATTCAAAGTTAGTAGTGGTATTGTTAGGTCAAAGGATGTGCATGAATTTATAGCTCTTTGGGCATAGATCTTCTCTTTTGATCATTTATCATTTGAGGCATAACTCTTATTATTGTCTAAAAATTGACTCAGTTCCCTCTATGTTTGAGAATTGAGGCATTATCAGTGAAACTTGCTACAAAATTCTATTTACAATTACTGCACGAACAATATTCCCTCCCTTATTTTATTCTCTCTCCTTTCACCCTAACACTAACAAAAATGTTTTGCTATTGACCAGACTTCCCCCAATATGCTCCCTATCATTTATCCTTTCCTATTCCCATATCCCATTCCCCTCCTATTTTCCTGCAGAGTAATATATATTTCTACACCCTTATATAATGTGCACATTATTTCCATTTTTGAGCCAGTTCTAATGAGAGTAAGGTTCATTGACTTCTCCTTCCTCCCCTTTTCCCCTGTAGTATACAAACTTGTTTGCCTCGTTTTTATGGCAGATAATTTATACCATTCCACTTTTCCATTTCCTTTTCTTCTAGCACATTCCTCTCTTATTGCATAATTTCATCATTTTTTTCTGCTTTGTTTTGTTATTTTCCCCAGGTACATTAAAAAAAAAGTTTCTTACATTTGTTTTTTACTGTTTTTGAGTTTGAGATTCTTTCCCTTATTTCCTCCCACAATTAAGAAACCACTTGTGAAGTTAAGCAAATTATTTCCATAAAAGTCAAGTTCTGGGAAAATAAACATTGATCTCCTAACCCAATGAAAGTAAAAACCCTCAAGAAAAATTAAGTTTAAAAAAGAGAAAGAGGAATATTCCTGCAGGATGAGATATTGCTAATACTCTTATTGAGTATTACTTTTCTACATACTCTTATTGAATATGTTTTTTTTTCTTTCTTTGAGCCAATTTTGATGAGAGTTAAGGTTCATACTCTTCCCCTATCCTCTCCCTCTGCCCCTTCATTGTAAACATTTTGACCCCTTTTTGTGACATATAATTTGCACCATTCCACTTCTTTTATCTTCTCCCCCAGTACATTTCTCTCACCCCTTAATTTCATTATTTTAAAAAAAGATATTATTCCTTTGTATTCAACTCACATTTGTGTCCTTTGTTTATATATACTTTAGCTAACAGTCATAATAATGAGAAAATTCTAGGAATGCAAACAGACCTTATGATATTACTTTCTTCATTACCTCCTTATGCTTCTGCAAAGTGCCATATTTGAAAATCAGATTTTCCATTCAGCTCTGGTCTTTTTATCACAAATGTCTGAAAATTTTCTATTTCATTCTGTGAAGGATTATACTGAATTTCGCTGGGCAGGTGTACTTGGTTGCAATGCTAGGTAGCTCCATTGCTTTCAGTAATATTATGCTATGCCTTGTGGTCCTTTAATGTAGAAGCTGCTAAATCTTGGGTTATCCTGACTATAGCTACACTATAACTGAATTGTTTTTTCCTGTATGTTTGCAAGATTTTCTTCTTGACCTAGGAGTTGCAGATTTTGACTAAAATATTTCCGTGAGTTTTCATTTACCTCTTGCAAGAGGTAATTGGCTGCTAAAAATCTTGTGTTATTCTAACTGTGGCTCCATTACAACTGAATTGTTTCTATCTGCTTGCAGCATTTTTTCCTTCATTTGATAATTAACCTAATTCTGGAAATTAGCTACAATACTCCTTTCAGTTTTCATTTTGGGGGATTCTTTTCAGGAAGGGATCAATGGATTCTTTCAATGAATTATTTTACCCTATGGTTCTAGGATATAAAGGCAGTTTTCCTTGATGATTTTTTAAAAGGTGTTTTCCAGGCTGTTTTTTAAAAATCATGTCTAGTAATTTTTAGATTGACTTTCCTGTATCTTTTTTCCAATGAGGCATTTTATGTTTTCTTCTATTTTCTTTTCTTTTCTTTTCTTTTTTGTATGGTAGAACTTTTTGGTTGAATGGAGGCTTGTTTTTTTTAACTGACTATTTTTTAAAGAATCATTTTCTTTTTCCATTTTGCCAATTTTATTTTTTAGGAAATTGTTTTCTTCAATATGTTTTTTTTTTTTTCATTTCTCGAGTGTTATTTTTTAAGGAGTAGTTTTCTTTTTTTTTTAATAGCTTTTTATTTACAAAACATAAGCATGGGTAATATTTTCACCATTGACCCTTGCAAAACTTTCTGTTCCAACTTTTCCCCTCCTTCCCCCCACCTCCTCCCCTAAATGGTAGGTAGTCCAATACATGTTAAACATGTTAAAGGTATATGTTAAATCCAACATATGTATACAGTTATCTTGTTGCATAAGAAAAATCAGATCTAGAAAGAAAGAAAAAACCTGAGAAGGAAAACAATGCAAGCAAACAATAACAGAAAGAATGAATATGCTATATTGTGGGGCACACTCAATTTTTCTCTCTGGGTACTGTAGCTGATTCTCTTCATTACTGAACAATTGGAACTGGTTTGAATCATCTCATTGCTAAAGAGAACCACATCCATCAGAGTTGATCATCATATAATTTTCTTGTTGCCATATATAATGATCTCTTGGTTCGGCTTATTTCAGTTTGATAACTTTTTGAGTATAGCTTCAAACTGCTTTCCAGAATGGTTGCATTCGTTCACAATTCTACCAACAATGTATCAGCATCCCAGTTTTCCCACATCCCCTCTAACATTCATCATTATCTTTTCCTGTCATCTTAGCCAATCTGAGATGTATGTAGTGGTATCTCAGAGTTATCTTAATTTGCATTTCTCTTACCAATAATGATTTGGAGCACCTTTTCATATGACTAGAAATTGTTTCAATTTCTTCATTTGAAAATTGTCTATTCATATCATTTGACAATTTATCAGTTGAAAATGGCTTGAATTCCTGTACATTTGAGTCAGTTCTCTCTATATTTTGGAAATGAGGCCTTTATCAGAATCATTGAATGTAAAAATGTTTCCCTACTTTATCGCTTCCCTTCTAATCTTGTCTGCATTAGGTTTGTTTTTACAAAAACTTTTTAACTTAATATAATCAAAATTTTCTATTATGTGATTAATAATGGTCTCTAGTTTGTCTTTGGTCACAAATTCCTTCCTCCTTTACAGGTCTGAGAGGTAAACTATCCTATGTTCTTCTAATTTATTTATAATTTCATGTTTATGCCTAGATCGTGAACCCATTTGATCTTATCTTGCTATACAGTGTCAAGTATGGGTCAATGCCTAGTTTCTATCATACTTGTTTCCAATTTTCCAAGCAGTTTTTGTCAAATAGTGAATTCTTATCTCAAAAGCTGGGGTATTTGGGTTTGTCAAAAACTAGATTACTATGGTCATTGGCTATTTTGTCCTGTGAACCTAACCTATTTTGTTGGAATATACGGAAGCCACCTGACAGTAGCTGCTGGAGATCCAACCCAGCTTTGCAGAATGGATTTCCTCTTGTGAGAGGATGCTACAAGGAGACTGAGAGGCAGTTGCTATTCTCTGATCTCTCTAAGAGGCCATTGCATTGTATGACCTTTTTCATCGTTCCTCTGCCTCCAGTTTGTCTCATTCCCAGTCCACAACACCTGTGTCAACAAAGGCTGGCCTGCAACTCCTTCAGATGTTGAGTCACAGCTGTGGAGGCTCATGGAGAATTGACCTGTTTCTTAACACAATTCCACTGATCACCTAGTCTATTTCGTAGGCAGTACCAAATGGTTTTGATGAAGCTGCTTTATAATACAATTGAAGATCTGGTACAGTTTCATTTGTTTTTTTTTTTTTTTTCATTAGTTCCCTTGACATTCTTGACTTTTTGTTCTTCCAGATGAATTTTGTTGGTATTTTTTTTACTCAGTAAAATAGTTTTTTGGGAGTTTGATTGGTAAAGCACTAAATAAAAAGATTTGTTTAGGTATTATTGTCATATTTATTATATTCACTTGGCTCACCCAAGAGTACTTAATATATTTCCAATTGTTTAGATCTGATATTATTTGCATGGAAAATGTCTTGTAGTTTTGCTCATGTAGTTCCTGACTTTCCCTTGGCAGATAAAATCCCAGATATTTTATACTATCAACAGTTATTTTAAATGGAATTTCTCGTTATATTTCTTGCTATTGAATTTTGTTAGTAATGTAAAAAATTCTGAGATTTATGTGGATTTATTTTGTATCCTGCAACTTTGCTAAAGTTGTGGATTAGTTCTAATACCTTTTAGTAGATTGTTTGGGGTTCTCTAAGTATACCATCATATCATCTGCAAAGAGTGATAATTTGGTTTCCTCATTACCTCTAATTCCTTTCATCTCTTATTGCCAAACCTAGCATTTCTAATACAATATTGAATAGTAATGATGATAGTGGACAAACTTGTTTCACTCCTGATCTTACTGGGAATGGTTCCACTTTATCCCCATTATACATGATGCTTACTGATGTTTTTAAATAGATGCTACTGATTATTTTAAGGAAAAATCTATTTATTCCTATACTCTCTAGTGTTTTTTATAGGAATGGATGTTGGATTTTATCAAATGCTTTTTTTGCAAGCCTTGAGATGATCATATGGTTTTTGTTCACCATACGGTTATTGATATAGTCAATTATGCTAATAGTTTTCTTTTTTTATTTTTTATCTCAACTATTTCTTTTTTTTTCTTTTTTATTATAGATTTTTATTTATAAGATTTTGCATGGGTAATTTTTCAGCATTGACAGTTGAAAAACCTTTTCTTCCAATTTTTCCTCTTCTTCGCTTTACCCTTTCCCCCAGATGACAGGTAGACCAATACATGGTAAATATATTAAAGTATATGTTAAATACAATATATGTATCTATACAGTTATTTTGCTGCACAAGAAGAATCGTACTTTGAAATAATGTACAATTAATTTGTGAAAGAAATTTTAAAATGCAGGTGGACACAAATAGAAGGATTGGGAATTCTATGCAGTGATTCACTCTCATTATCCAGAATTGTTTCACTGGGTGTAGCTGGTTCTATTCATTACTGAACAATTGGAACTGATTTGGTTCATCTCATTGTTGAAGATGGCCACATCCATCAGAATTGATCATCATATAGTATTGTTGACGTATATAATGATCTCCTAGTCCTGCTCATTTCACTCAAAATCAGTTCATGTAAGTCTCTCCAGGCCTTTCTGAAATATCCTGTTGGTCATTTATAACAGAACAATAATATTCCTTAACATTCATATACCATAATTTATTCCGCCATTCTTCAATTGATGGGCATCCACGCAATTTCCAATTTCTAGACATTACAAAAAGGACTGCCACAAATATTCTTGCACATACAGGTCCCCTTCCCTTCTTTAAGATCTCTTAAGGATATAAGCCCAGTAGTAACACTGCTGGATCAAAGGGCATACCCTTTGGTATAAGGGCATAACAGTTGTTAACTTTTTGAGCATAGTTCCAAATCACTCTCCAGAATGGCTAGATGGTGGATACAATTCCACCAACAATGTATCAGTGCCCCAGTTTTTCTTCATCCCCTCCAAAATTCACCATTATCTTTCCCTGTCATCCTAGCCAATCTGACAGATAGGTAGTGGTATCCCAGAATTGTCTTAATTTGCATGTTTCTGATTAATAATAATTTGGTGAATCTTTTCATATGGCTAGACTGATTAATAATAATTTGGTGAATCTTTTCATATGGCTAGAAATAGTTTCAATTTCATGTCTGTTCATATCCTTTGACCATTTATCAATTGGAGAACGGCTTAGTTTCTTATAAATTAGATTCCATTCTCTATATATTTTGGAGATGAGGCCTTTATCAGAACCTTTGACTGTAAAAATATTTTCCCAGTTTATTGCTTCCCTTCTAATCTTGTCTGAAGTAGTTTTTTTTTTTTTTTTTTTTTTTTTTTTTTTTTTTTGTACAAAACCTTTTCATTATGATATAATGAAAAATTTCTATTTTGTGATCAATAATGATCTCTAGTTCTTCTTTGGTCACAAATTCCTTCCTCCTCCACAGGTCTGAGAAGTAAACTATCCTATGTTCTTCTAATTTATTTATGCCTAGATCCCAGAACTCACAGATTTTAACATATATTATTTGATTTGTAAATTTATATATCTTGTTATATGAATTTAGAAATAATATTCTAATAAGGGTTGCATAATCAAATTGCCAAAATATACCACAATGCAAAATAATAGTAATGATGTTAAGAATACCTGATTTACTTGGTATTTTATGTACTGGGAGATGAAACTAATTAACCACATTACACAATATATGGAGTGGTCTCAATGGAAATTACAATGAAATATTAGCACCTTTGCTACTTGGAGAGCACCCAAGCTTCATGCATATAAAAATCTCCTTTATATCACTGTCACTAGTATATTAGAAAGAAACAGTGGGTATATATTTACATCCATCCCCACATTCAGAGTCTATTGTTCTTATATAAAGTCAATAGATTTTTCAGACAATTCCTGGAAATGAATTTCAAAGAAAGTACATTATTTTCTAATGCCAATGGTTCTCAAATTTTCTTTTCTCATAACATCCTAAACATTTAAATTCACAAGGAAAGAAATTTTCCATGCAGTTTAAGAATTCAGATGAAATCCTGAGGAAAGGAAAGGAGAGGAGAGAGGAGAGGGGGGAAAGGAAGGGAAAGGGAGGGGAAGAAAGGGGAAAGGAATTTTATGCCTAGATCATGAACCCATTTTGACCTTACCTTGTTGTATGGTGTTAAGTGTGGGTCAATGCCTAGTTTCTGTCATACTAACTTCCAATTTTCCCAGCAGTTTTTGTCAAATACTGAATTCTTCTCCCAAAAGCTGGGGTCTTTGGGTTTGTCAAAACACTAAATTATTAAAGTTATGGGCTATTTTGTCCTTTGAACTTAACCTATTCCACTGATCAACTAGTCTATTTCTTAGCCAATATCAAATAGTTTTGGTAATCACTGGTTTATAATATAATTTTAAATTTGGTACAACTAGGTAACCTTCATTTGATTTTTTTTCATTAGCTCCCTTGAAATTCTTGACGTTTTGTTCTACCAGATGAATTTTGTTATTTTTTCTAGATTATTAAAATAGTTTTTGGGGGCGTCTGTTTGGTATAGCACTAAATAGATTAGTTTGTCATCTTTATTATATTTCCTCAACCTATCCAAGAGCACTTAATATTTTTCCAATTATTTAGATCTGACTTTATTTGTGTGGAAAGTGGTTAGTAGTTTTGCTCATATAGTTCCTGACTTTCCCTCAGCAGATAAATTCCCAAATATTTTATACTACCTGTACGCACTTTAAATGGAATTTCTCTTTGTAACTCTGTTAGATTTTGTTAGTGATATATAAGAATGCTGATGACTTATGTGGGTTTATTTTACATCCTGCAACTTTGCTAAAGCTGTGGATTATTTCTAATAGCTTTTTAGTAGAATTTCTTGCGTTCTCTTTTTTGTTTTTTGTTTTTTTTGGTTTTTTTTTTTTAGAGACCAATTCAATAGTTTATTAAATGGAGAGATATACTGGGACCAAATGCATCTTGGTCCCAGGGCTGGATGAGACTATCGTCTCAAAGAGTCCAGCCATTAAGAATCAGAGCACAAGCTTTTTATAGGATAACAAGAACAATGATATAATGGGGGAGGTACCTGGATGGGGATAACCTAATGGAGGGGGGAAGCCCCTAGGATGACACAATGGAGGGAGGTTACAGATATTCTAATGACATCTAATATGGATTAAAGCTTTATCCTGTCAAACACTAATAAGGAATGTCTATAACTTAAAGATATAAAACCTTTATCTCATCAACCATTTAAGAGGGAAAGATTATAGCCTGGGGTTTTGGGGCAGAGACCTTTATCTCATCAAACATTAAGACGGAAAGGTTATAACCTGAGGCAGAATAATTAAATAGGACAATTGGAAAAACTGGGTAATAACATTAAAAGGGAACTTTGGCACAACATTCCCCACTCTTTCTCTTGTAACTATTCAAATCTTTAAATTACCTTCCTCTAGAAAGTCTTAGCACCATAATTTTGAACAACTCTATGTGAAGTAAATAGACCAAATAAAAATCAAAATAAAGCTAGAACAATGCAAGGACTTATGGCAAGGTCAAGTCTCTCCCTGATAACCCCAGAGTTAATCAGCAATACACAAAGTTCCTTATTTCAATCATGTCAGATCCTCTGCAGTTAGGGAGCATATGAACAAATGTGGTCATTTGTATATGACTCGGCCTCTGCTTGCAGAGCAGCAGGGCTCAAGACAGTTGTGCTGCCCCTTCAGAGGAGCAACCTGATCCACGGGAGAAGGGTGAGGCTCGGAGTAGTTCCACCTATCTCTGCCCAGAGGAACAACAGGGCTGCAGAAAGGATCAGATTTCTGAGCAAATTATGCATAGTTAGACCAAGGCAGGCAAACCCCAAACTTTTAGAGGCCCGACAACTACAAGGTCCTTTTAAGTACACTGAAATACTAATTAAGGACCTGAGGTAACAGGAGTGGAGAAACAGATCAGAGAGACTGCCAGTTCCACGACAGGTATATAATTTCTGGTTGTTTCTAAAAAAATAATCCCCAAAACTGAGCCTGCCAGGGCAATTCCAACAGAATAAGGGATTTCAAAGTTAAAGCACAACCAGCAAATCATAGTCTAGTAAATTTAAGCAAGGAGTAAAAAATGAAAAGGACTGTTTAAAGGACTTCCAATTAAATCCGAACTAGTAAGATAGGGGGTAGGGCAGAAGTGCCTAAAAAAATATACCAGTTTCCCCAATTTCCTATTTCTTCCTCCCCCCTTTTTTTCCTTTTGAAAAGGAATTATCAAATAATCATCACACATATAAATCATATACATATGCATATACATAAGAGACTAAAAGTCTCTCAAACATAACACAATAGTTACACAAGTTTAACAATTTCCATCCCAAGTCTTAAACACACAGTAATATAGTTAAAATTCTAACAAGGCAAGCACTTTCTCACTCCCCCATATCAGTCCAAATTACATCAGGAAAAGGGGCCATGGTTCTCAAAAACTGCTTCCTGTTGAAAATGGGCGGAAGATGCTCAGTCCAGGGAGGGGGGTGGGTGCATGTAGTGTGGCATGCTGACAATCAAAGCTTGATCTAGGATCCAGAAGCAAGTCAATATATCTGTAATTTGACCAAATGTAGAAATAAAAACAAATCTAACAAAGAAAAGTTAGAACAGTCTGAGATAGGAAGACTGGTCCATAAGGACTGCTATAAGGTGTGACCTCTCATTAGTTATAAACCTTAAAAAAAAAAAAAAAAAAAAAAACTTGAATATCGGGACATAATATCTAGTGACCAATAGATGACCAGACTAAATACTTATTTGCTCAAGTATTTAGGATATAATGATTACAGATAACCAGATTGGAAACAGCAAGGTATGACATAATTGAATTAACAATTTCTTATTGACTATTGCTCTGATTATAGAAATCAGTTACAGGAGGAAAAAATGCAGTGATATATTAACTAGAAATCCAAGAAATTTTACCTCCAGTAACAAATCCTCAACAGATATTTACCATAACCTTATTAGTTTGCTGCTTTTAGCCAAGAACCAGGTAGCTACAGCTTGATTAAAAAAAAAAATCTGGAATAGTTTAGAAGGAGGGGGGAAGAGAGGATTCCATGCAACTGCCCTTCCCTGAATATAAACTTCACTCCAGGCTAACTAAATGCTCCAATAGCTGAAGAAATTCCATAAAACTCACATGTTGAGCAGAGCTGGATTTAAAGCATAATTTACAATGTTATAATATATGTAACAAACAGCTGTAAATTCCCAATAATACAAACCTGCTTTTCCTGTCTCATTTGAAATAATGAAACAGCATAGTTTCTTTCTCTCTTTCTGGCCCCATGTGGCCATTATTCCCATTGGACTCCTCCTAAGCTCCAACTTGGCCAGAGTTGAAGCTTTCAGAAAAGTCAGATTCCTTTTGTTACATACTTTACCTAATTAGAGGCACATGACTCCTTTCAGGCAAGTTAACAGAACTTCTTTAACAAGCTATTGTTCTTTTAAGATCTTATACTTAAAGATAATTCTAGCCTGCATAGGCAACAGTAAAATTTATTTCCCAAATTTAGAATCATCTTAAAATTCCTAATCAAATGTTTGTTTTCTCCAGCTGGAGTTCAATATTGAAATAACCAATTCCCAAACTTGATCATTGTTCTTAAATTTAACACACCTCTTAAGTTAACAAAACAAACAAATTGCACAGAATACAGCAGCCATTTAGCACAGATAAAAAATAACACAGAAAGACTTTCCACCAGCCATTTAACATTTAACACAGATTAGGGGCTATCTGGAAAGAATAACCCTGAGGGAAGTTGCCTGCTCCAGTCTTTCCTCCCATAATCCAAATGGAGCCTTTTTTTTAAACCTTAAGCCACAAAACAGGAAATAACATACAAGACATACAGAACATTGATCACACTTATACTACACAATTAGAACATTTAGTAGGACACTAACATTAAAACCAAGCCAAAAGGCATCTTAAAATCCCCAATCTTTCTAGACAGCTCCCTGAGCATGCAAAAGCATAATTCTGAGGCTTCTACAGTTAAAAGGCTGTGAAGGGAGGGGCATTGTTCTAACACAGGATGACCAAATCAGGGAAACCGAGTCCCGTTTTAAAAGGTATGGGATGAGCATGCTTCCTGAGGGCTGGAAGCTGTGGCTTTTAAGAGCCAGATAAAGGTCTGAAAGGGGCACGGCTCACTTGTCCAAATTGCTAGCAAAGTTCCGTTTTAAAAGTTAATGAAAACCTTTCCAGAGATTTGAGAAGATTAAGATTGAGTCCCCAATCTCCCCATTGTACAGTAATCCCAAGAAGGGGACAGGATAGGAGCATTTAAATGGCAGATTGCCAAGCCACATGAGAGAGGTCTGAAACAGGCCTCAAGTTCTACACTCCCCACTCATGGAAGAAGGGGGAGGAAAGACCAGAGCGAGGGTGGGGAAGGAAGAGATGCCATTTTACCTGGCTCAGTGCATCCCAAATGGTGAGGGCTCCTCTGGCAATTCCACCCTGGAACTTGAGGGTGGGGCAGCTCATCTAAGCCCCCAAATCTTGCTGGGAGACCAAGACCTGAAGGAGAGACCACTTACCCCTGTCCAGGGAGTAGCAACCCGTGGTCAGAGACATATCTCTAAACTCACCCCAATTCAGTGACCTTTCTCCTTGTGGCTAGAGCCTGACCATTAGAAACGCCACTGCATTTAACAGTGGAGTGGGAAAAGGGCTCAAACACAGCTCCTCTTAAGTTTCTCCGGTTATCTCCCCAGAACAGATTGAAGAGAGTGCTGGCCTGGGACCCCCAAAACGGCCATGTGTCTCCTTGCTCTGAGGGGTGGGGAGGGGGGAAGGGTGGAGGAGGGATGTTAAAGAGACACTTCCTCTCTTGTCTCAGAGTTCCTGCCTGAGAGCAGGGCTTTCTGATGATGAAATAAGATTAGAAATACATTGAGATGCAAAGGAACAGCCTTTGTCTCTGGAAAAGGATTTGGACAGAGGGAGTTCCCTCAAGCAAAGCATCTGCTCCAGGAAAGATTTTAGAGGCAGGGGAGTGTCTAGATTGTGGACATGTAAAAACTTTTAGTTTTACGAATCCTTGCAGTCTCCCTCGTGTCTCTTAGAGACAGAGGCAGGCAGAAAAAAAGCCTTTTCTCAATCTACTGCAATTCCTAAAGAATTATGCCAGAGCTTAGAGCTCCAATGACGACTGCAAGTCATCCACTTGACTGCAGTGTCCACTGAAAGATAAGGAAAGAACAAAAGTCTTTTACCTTGTCCAAAGTTCTGGATTTCCTGGTCAAGAACCAGGCCAAATGGTGTCTCAAGGACACCCCAAGAGTGACAACCGTGTCCGGTTAAACACACACAAGGTTAAGCCATGTGTTGTCTTTAAAAGACACCCAGATTTATACTCTGGAATGCCCAGAGTTGTGCCAACTGGCATACAGAACCAGATGTGTCTTAGGAGACACTCAGTGCCAATTGCATGCAGTTCCACACTACTTCTCAGAATTTATTCTGAGAACCCAGGTGTTAGCACAAGCAAGTATATTCTAATATTCTGAGAATCCAGGTGCTAACACGGACAGACAAAAAATAAATCAGATTGGACTTGCTCTCTCCTGGCCGAATCGAAAGTATCCACTGTCAGGTGTGGACCCAGATGGTGAATTGCTCTCTTCCTGGAGCCTCTGGAGGAATCCAGAGGGCGCCTTTTCCAAGAAAGAGAAAACCCAGATTCCCCAACTGTTTCCAGGCCCAAAGTGGAGATTTGAAGTGTCTCTAATCCCTAGTCCCATTCTCAGTTCCCAATATCTCGCTGGGGAAGCTCCAAAATGTAATGCCAAAGAAACTGAGCAAGACAGAGGTTAGAGACCATTTCAATAGTTTATTAAATGGAGAGATACACAGGGACTAAATGGATCTTGGTCCCAGGGTTGGACGAGACTATAGTCTCAAAGAGTCCACCCTGGGGTTCTCCTAAATATACCATCATATCAGCAAAGAGTGATAATTTGGTTTCATTATGTATGCTAATTTCTTTAATCTCCTGCTCAGCTCTTATTGCCGAGGCTAGCATTTCTAATACAATATTGAATAGTAACAGTGATAGTGGGCAACTTTGTTTCACTCCTGATCTTATTGGGAATGGTTCAACATTCCATATGATGTTTATTGATGGTTTTAAATAGATTCTACTGATTATTTTAAGGAAAAGTCCATTTATTCCTATACTCTCAAGTGTTTCTAATAGGAATGGATGTTGTATTTTATCAAATGCTTTTTCTGCATGTATTGAGATGATCATATGGTTTTTATTAAGTTGGTTATTGATACAGTCAATTATGCTAATAGTTTTCTTAATATTGAACCAGCCCTGCATTCCTAGTATATATCCTACTTGGTCATGGTGTATTATCCAAGGGATGATTTTCTGTATTCCTTTTGCTATTATTTTATTTAAAATTTTAGCATCAATATTCATTAGTGAGATTGGTCTATTATTTTCTTTCTCTGTTTTCAACCTGCCTGGTTTAGGTATCAGTACCATGCCTGTGTCATAGAAGGAATTTGGTAGGAGTCCTTTGTTCCCTATTTTTTCAAATAGTTTATATAGCATTGGAGTTAATTGTTCTTTAAATGTTTGGTAGAATTCACATGTAAATCCATCTGGTTTGGGCAATTTTTTCTTAGGGAGCTGATTAATAACTTGTTCCATTTTTTTTCTAAAATGGGATTATTTAGGCAGTCTATTTCCTCCTCTGTTAATCTGGGCAACCTATATTTTTGAAGATATTCATCCATTTCATTTAAGTTATCAAATTTATTGGCATAAAGTTGGGCAAAGTAACTCCTAATTATTGCTCTAATTTTCTCTTCATTAGTGAAAAGTTCTCCCTTTTCATTTTTAAGACTAACAATTTGATTTTCCTCTTAACTGTTTCAAATCAAATTTACCAAAGATTTATCTATTTGTTATTTTTTTCATAAAACCAACTCTTAGCTTTATTTATCATTTCAATAGGTTTTTTTTTTTTTTTACTTTCAATTTTATTCTTTTTTGTTTTTAGAATGTCAAGTTAATATTCAATTGTGGGGGGGGGGTTAATTTGCTCTTTTTCTAGCTTTTTTAGTTCCAAGCCCAATTCAGTGATCTTTTCTTTCTCTATTTTATACAAGTAAGCCTCTAGAGATATAAAATTTCCCTTGTTACTGCTTCAGCTGCATCTCACAAATTTCGGTAAGTTGTCTCATTGATATTCTCTTGGAGAAGTTAGTGATTATGTATATGATTTGTTGTTTCACCCATTCATTCTTTAGGATTAGGTGATTTAGTTTCCAATTACTTTTTGGTCTATTTTCCCCTGGCTTTTTATTGAATGTAGTTTTTATTGCATCATGATCTGAAAAGAATGCATTCACTATTTCTGTGTTGGAGTACATGGGAGCTATTGGAATACCCAGGAGCCACCTGACAGTGGCTGCTGGAGATCCAACTCAGACCTTCAGGATAGATATCCTTTTATGAGAGGATGACACAAGGAGACTAAAAGGCAGTTGCTGTTCTCTGACCACTCTGAGAGTCGTTGCATTGTCTGATCTCTCTTCTCTTCCCTCTGCCTCCAATTTATCTCATTCCCAGTTCGCAACACCTGTGTCAACAAAGCTGCCTTGCATCTTCTTCAGATTATGATCTACAGCTGTGGAGGCTCTCCGATAATTGACCTGTCCTTTAACATTTCTGCCTTTCTGAATTTTATTTTGAGGTCTTTATGTCCTAATATATGGTCATTTTTTAAAAATAGGTTCCATGAACTGCTGGGAAGAAAGTGTACTCCTTTTTGTCTCTATTCAGTTTTCTCCAAAGATCTATCATACCTAACATTTTTAGTTTTGTATTTACCTCTTTAACTTTTTTCTTATTTATTTTGTGGTTTGATTTATCTATTTCCCACTGTTATAGTTTTGCTGTTTATTTCTTTTTGCAACTCTCTTAACTTCTCCTTTAGGAATTTAGATGCTATGCCACTTGGTGCATATGTGTTTAGTATCAATATTGCTTCATTATCTATGCTACCCTTAAGCAAGATATAGTGCCCTTCCTTATCTCTTTTAATTAGATCAATTATTGTTTTTGCTTGATCTGAGACCAGTATGGCTATCCATGCTTTTTGAATTCACCTGAAGCATAATAGATTCTGCTCCAACCTTCTACCTTTATTCTATATGTATGATCCTGCTTTAAATGTGTTTCCTGTCAACAACAACATTGTAGGATTCAGACTTTTAATCCAATCTACTATCTGCTTCCACTTTATGGGAGAGTTCACCCCATTCACATTCATGGTTAAAGCTACTAATTCTGTATTTTCTACTATGTTATTATTCCCAGACTATACTTTTCTCTTTCCTTCCTCCTTACCCCCTTCCCAGTATTTAACTTATGTGCACCACTTGCCTCAGGTAGCTTTCCCTCCCTCCCTCCTACTATTTCTATATTCCCTTTTATTTAACCTACCCTCTTTCCTTTTCACTTTTCCCTTCCCACTTTTCCATGAGATGAGAGAAGTTTCTCTGCATAACCAATATGTCTAATATTTTCTTTTTGAGCCAAATCTGATGAGCGTAAGATTCACACAATGTATGAATCCCCCTCCCTTTTTTCCCCTTAAATACAATAGGTTTCCTTTGCTCCTTTGTGAAATTTAATTTCCCTATTTTTACCTCTATTTTTCCCTTTTTCTGGTACAATCCCCTTTCCCCTCTGTTTCCTTTTTTATATTATAACAGTAAACTCAAATTATACATGCACTCTCTGTGTATACCCATAACAGAAATAATATTTTCAAGAGTTCTTTTTACCTTTTTACATTTCTCTTGAGTCTTATATTTGGAGGTCATTTTTTTTGTTTACCTCTGTTTTTTTCATTAAGAATAAATGGAATTCACCTGTTTCATTGAATACCCATCTTCTTCCCTGGAAGAAAATGCTAGTTTAGCTGGGTAATTTATTCTTGGCTGCATTCCAAGTTCCTTTGCCTTTTTGATTATCTCTAGGTCCTTTGATCCTTTAATGTGGATGCTATTAGATCCTGAGTTAATCTTTATTGTGGTTCCTCTGTATTTGAATTGTTTTTTTTTTCTGGCTGCTTGTAAAATTTTTTCCTTGGTCTCATAATTCTGAAATTTAGCCACAATATTCCTTGGAGTTTTAATTTTGGAGTCTTTTTCAGGAGGTGTTGGATATATTATTTCAATGGTTATTTTACTTTCTGATACTATGACATCCAGGAAGTTCTCTTTGATGATTTCCTGAAAAATAATATCTAGATTCTTTTTTTTAATCATGATTTTCAGGGAGTCCAATAATCCTTAGATTATCCCTCCTAAATCTATTTCCCAGGTCTGTTGTTTCCTCAATTAGGCATTTTGCATTTTTTTCTATTTTTCATTTTTTTGATTTTGCTTCACTGATTCTTGATGTCTCATGAAGTCATTCACTTCCATTTGTTCAGATCTGATTTTTAATGAATTATTTTCTTCATTTATTTTTTTTTTAATTTCTTTTTTGTATTTGTTCACTTGAGTTTCTAAATGAATTGTTTTCTTGCATGGAAATTTTTTTCCAGTTCACAATTTTTAAGAAGTTAATTTTATTTTTCCAAATCACAAATTCTGTTTTTTGGGAGTTGTTTACCTTTTTCATTTCACATTTCAGAGTGTTGATTTTTTCCCCTTTTTCCACTTTATCAATTCTATCTTTTAACGAGTTATATGCCTTTTCTAATCTCTCTTGCAGAGTTTTCCTTTCCATTCCTCCTTCTTCTTCTAGCTCTTTTAAGAGCCTTCTTAATTTCTTCTAGGCGAGCCTTGTGTGGTAGGGATCAGGTTATATCTCCCTTTGCAACTTCATCTGGAGACAATCTGCTTTTGGTATCCTTGGGGTATGAAATCTGTTCTCTTTCACTATAGAAGCTATCTATAGTTGCCTTTTTGCTCATTTTTTAAAGTGGTATCTGCTTTTAGAATAAGGAGGTACTAAGCTTCCTCTACAGCCACCTGGAAATTGAAACTACTGCTCTGGGAACATGCTAAGTCACTCCTGGTACGTCATGAGTGTGGTCAGGTTCTGTGAGAATCTGGCCCTTTGTGGTTTACTCTTTACCTTCTGCATTTGTGTTGGATGTTTTAAAACTTCTTTGCTGATCTACTGGTTTGTAACCAGGGCAAAGTAGCAAATAGGGTGGTAGAGTTGTCCCGGTAGATTGTTTACCCAGCAGAGTCCGCACCCTCCCCCTGGTCTGCTCAGTGTGAGTTGGCTTCCATACTCTGGCTTCCTGACTGTGCCTGGCCACCTCCTCCCATGACCACACACATTGTAAAAACAGACCTTTTCAGGTGATCTTCCGAATTCTGCTCAGGAAATTTGTTGCACTCTCAATATTTGTGCATTCTGACAGTCTAGCACTATTTCAGAGGCTGAATTTCATAGTTGGAGGGTAGCAGGAGAGCTCAGAAAGAAGTGTGTATCCTCTCTGCCATCTTGGCTCTGCCTCTGAGTTGTTTTTTCAGTCAGTTTCTGTACTTTCTTTTCCAACATGTTAGCTTTTGCCCCCCAAATTTTCATTATTCTGCTGCATAGCCCTTATTCCCCCCCCCCATTTTTCTGTTATCTTTCTTTCAAGATTTTTTTTTCAGTTTCTTCCTAGAGAATCTTTTGATGTTGAGATCATGAGATCAGTTCATCGCCCTCTCTGAGATGTCATCTGCAGGCATGTTGCCTCTTCTGGTACTCTATTCTGATATTCTCTATCTTTCTAATAGTTTTCTATGGTCAGAGATTTTTTTTGCTTTTTACTTCTTTTAAAAAGTCAATCTCTGCTTCCAGGGAACAGGAGAGATTGTCCCAATCTTCTTTTTTCAGGGAGAAAGGGGTTTCTCATTGATTCTGCTGGGACCAGTGATACTGCAGGTTTTCACATTGCACTAAATGAGCCTGTTCAAGTCCTACTTGTTACACTGAGGTTCAGGGACTTTCAATTTTTTTTTTGAGTTGTGCTGAAGGTCTCATATATGGTCTGCTGACCCATTGGCCTTCTGAACCAGAAGAGAGTAGCCAACACTGAGCCATTTTTACCCCTTCCCAGTTAAGCCAGATCTTGGCTGAAGACCTTCCAGGACATCTTAAGTTGGAAAATTATTACATTCTGAATGTTTGTGGGTTAGATTATTTAGTTTTCAATGAATTTTCCTTCTCTTTTTTTCCACTGTTCTTTGTTGAATTTAGTCTTATTTCCATCAAGATCTGAAAAGAATACGCTTAATATTTTTGAGTGACTTCTGGGAGTCAAACTAAAGGAATAAGCAGGAAATCACTGTAACTCTACTGTATTCACTTTCCCAAAAATATAAAATAGCTTCCAATACAAGTCTAGGTACAGTAGAATCATCAAAAAATTGGGGAAAAACAATTTCTGAACCCAAGAAACTTGGAAAATCAGCAGGAAATATGTAAAATAAAAGGGAGGACAGTCCAAGTCAGCAAGCAAGGCAGCAGCAAGCCCCAGCTCAGTATCCATAGGTCAGGCTTGAGCACCAGTATGGTCAAAAATGAACACTAGGATCCCCCAAATACCTCAGTATGGTCAGGGGAACAGAGAGACTCTAGCTTTGAGAAGTGTCACATTCTTCAGTGTAGCCCCAGACAAACAGGCAGCCTCCAGAGGCCATGCCTCCTTTCAGTGCAGCCCCCAGGTAAAATAGACACCAGACCATCCTTCAGTGTATGGGGCTGGGGATACAGAAGCCCCTCAGGGACCTGAGTACACACCAGACACCACCACTAACAGCCTCAGTCAGTACCAAGCAAGCTGCCAGAACTCTATTTCCTGCAGCAGTGCCAAAAGATGAGCAAAAAAGAACCACAAAAAGAATAGGACCATAGAAAGTTATTGTGGGGAGAAGGCCAAGAAAAAAACTCAGAAAAGGATAACAAAGTCCAAACATCCATAGGCAAAACCCCAAAGAAAAGTTAATTTCTTTTCCTGATTTTTTTTCTTCTACTTTTCCTATATGATTTTTAAATTCCTTTCTGAGCTTGCCTAGGAGTTCTTTCTGAGCTTGAAACCACGTCCTCTTTTTCTGTAGGGATGGGGTAGGATGGCTGGATACTGCTGGAGGCTTTAGGGATCTGGGTACTGAGCCAGTGTCCTAGTGTTTGTGTCTGCCCTATGCTGAGGCTGTTGGAGGGTTTCTGCATTTTCCCAGAGACCACTGGCCTGTTTGCTTAGGTACCTATAGGTTTGGGGTCTACCTGCTTGGCCAAGGGTACGCTGAAGCACATGGAGGAGTGGTCTCTGGAGGTTGTCAATTTGCCTGGGGCTATGCTGAAGCATGTGGCAGTTCTCAGAGCTGGAGTGTGCCTGTTCCCCTGATTATGCCAAAGTATATGGGGAATCCAGGTGTTGGATCTCTGAGCTGATACTCAAGATCTACTGCTGTTTTGCTGAGGTGAGGCTGGCTGCTGGTTTGCTGGGATGCTTCTTGTTCTACACTGCACTTCCCTTTTATTCAAGTGAGACCTTTACTGCCAATCTTCCAAGATTCTTCATCTCACACATTGATGCTTCTACTGTTATAGGATTTGTATTGTATTATGTTGTGTGGAGGTGAATGTGGGAGAGTTAAAGTGATTTACTGTTTACTCCAATATCTTCATTGCCTGGACTGAATGTTAACTTACAAAAAAAAAAAAAAAAAAAAGCTTAACCTTTTAAAATATATGATAACATTAACTACTGATACCAGAATTTATGATTCCATCACTTTCAATATCTCTCCTAATTCTCTAATTCCCACAAAAATATACTTCATGGTTCCTTTTGATTGTCTCTTAAATCTGATATTGGAGAATTAGGATCAGAGAAAAAAGGTTTAAAGAGAATAAACTTCCTGCTAGAAAGAGCCTGTTAATACTTCAAAATAAATATCTTAAAAACAATCTATAATTTCACCAGTGAGGATTCTTCTTACACCAAATGAACCTTCAACATAATTAAGCTCTTGTTTATCACTAAGTAGTCAAAGGATAGCAAACAGACCTTCCCATGATATTACTGATATTGCTTCAATTCCACCTGAGACAAAAAGCTCATGCATCATCCAGCTCAGTACTTCAGATGATTTGTGTTTTTATCAATATGGATATTCCTTCTACTTGTGCAGCTCCTAACCAATCTGAATCTTAAACTGCCTTTGTGAGTTAATAGTGCTTCTTCATATCAACTGGTGTTAGCTTTTTGATGATTAATTCTTCTTAACTCACAGTATTTTGTATTTAAACAAGAAAGTTTTTAAGTATTTAAACAAGAAACTTCATGTTTGGAGACTTTCAAAAATTTGTCAAGACATAAAATAGCTTGTTCTGATTTTGCATTAGGCAACCAAGAGGCAATCACATCTACAGTGTGATGGGGAATTGGAGTAGAAATTTAATGGGATTGATAAGATTATTTCTAATCATTTTCAAAGGACCTTTACTTTATTTTTAAGGCCAGTAAACCAGCTGAAAATCGTTAACTGTTTCACATAAGAAACATTGACATACTCTCTTTTTTCTCTTATATACCCTTCAATTTTACAGACTTTACTAATATAGAAAGGGGAAAGAAAATCTCTTATTTTCTATCTTTATTGTTTTCAGTGCTTCTTGAACAATCAAAGTACTCTTCTCCATTACTGTGTGTTCATCTTCCACATATGTTGTAACACTAAAGAACATGAGATGTCCTGTGTTGAAGCATATCCAGAAAAATATAATTAAAAGTTACTATTAAATTTTTAAATACAAATTGTTTCTTTGCTATTCTAGAACAACCCTTATGATTGCTGTCAGTATGCAATTCACAGAAATGGTCAGTCTTCTTCTTCAATATAATGTTGATCATACTATCAAAGATCAAATTGGATGGACAGCTGAGAAGTATGCTAGGATCTATAATTATCCTCTGTAAGTGCTAACATAATTCTAATTATCTTTATATGACTTCATTTAAAACTTTTTCCTCCATAAAATTGAAAGTGAATCTGGCTTTCTTAGTTGCATATTATAATACTTGTCTGGAAAACACCCTGGTGAACCCCAGCTCTTGAGAACTGCCACGTGCTTCAGCATAACCTCAGGAAAATTGGCAACCTCTAGCAGACAGATTTCTACTTGTTTCATACTTAAGGGTACTAAGAAGAAATTAATGGCAATGGCAAATCTAGGTTATTGAACTTCGGTAGGAAATAAGCAAGAAAAAGGATAAAAGGTAGAGTCACATAACCTGACATTAGAATTTTCAGAAGTAATAATGAAAATAGCTGCCGTTTTTGTGGTTTTCTTAAGATTGTCCAATGTTTTATATCTAATTTAATATTTCATCTTCCCAAGAATTATATAATTTTAATAATAATAATAATAATGTACATTAATAGAGACAGTGGGTTTTTTTATTTGTTTGTTTTTTGTTGCTATTTTAATGTCTTGCTGACCCTTCTCAATTGTAAGAGACCTAAAGTAAGTTTTAGGTAAAATCACATTATGTCTTGGATGCCTTCACATGAGCGCTAACTAAAAAGAATCATAAATGTTAAAAATCAATATTAGAATTCACAGGGAGACAGTTTGCATGGGGAAGGATGCTCAATTTGGAGTCAGGAGATCTGGGGAGAGATCATGCCTCTCACCCTCTGTGTGACCTTAGACAAGAGTAATCTTTATGGAATGAAGTTATTTAATTGATAAAATAGAGAAATTGGAATTAATGACGTAGTACTACAATTCTATAATACTGATTCTGAAGATAAGTGTATTACATCTAGATTGAATAATTAGTTTTTTTACAGACTATCAAAACAATAAAATATTGGTGATAATTTGATTAACATTTGAGATACACACAGACTTGTTGCATATAATTTTAATCTTTATTGATGTAGGCCTATTGTTTCATTTTTTATTTTAGACATGTTTATTGCAAACAAATTGAAAAACATATGGAACGTAATAAACCCTGTATACCCCAAATCTTCTGTTCAAAGAAGGCTCCTGTTGTTACTGGATTTGTTTTGAAAGCATTTTCTCTGAACAAAAAAGGTAGAACTGACCAATCCAAATAAATAATTAAAAAATTTACGAGGAACAATCTTAAAATTCATATTTTCTGTATTTTTTCTTATTTCCATTTTATATTTTAAAGGGATAGGAACTGGTTTATTTTTGGTAAATTATTTATTACCCTTGCAAGTCTACTACCATGAAACTGGAAAAACAGTATTTGTGTTATTATTATTATCTGTTTTATTTTTTAAAAATTAGATAGGCTACATTCTCAATTTTCTGATTTCTATATTTTTCTAAATATGTTTAACCCAATCATATGAAAATTTTAACACTTTAAAAATATTATATTTAGCCATATTTTTGTCTCTTATTCTTAAATGTGGGGAAAATAAATAAGGTATATTATTTATGATGGAATATAAAAAGAAAGAAAGAAAGGTCAAACAGCAGAACAACATTTTTTTTTGGGAACTCTGTAAATCACTTATCCAAGTTTTGGAAATGCATTTTAAATGTTTTCAAATTTTTACAATGGTCACACAGCTTTTCCTTAATACAAACTAATGAAAAAGTCACAAGAATTAAGGGGACCAAGGAACAGAGGAGCAGGTTTGAAAAGTAATGCATATGATCCTACATTTTCTACAGATATTTTCATACCTGCCCACCTGCTTCCAAATTGACCCTTGGAAAACATTACAACTTCTTGATTCAGGCAGTTAAACTCTAGGAGAGAGAGCATTTTCTGGTTAAACTTTATCCTGCTAGCTGAGCCATTTGAAAAATTACTGACATAGGCTTGCAATAGTAAATTCCATCTCACAAGATTTTTTTTTTTTTTTTTTTTTTTTTTGCCAACTCAATTTATCCATTATCATGTGAGAAAGATAGTATGGATATTCTGGTGATCCCTACTTGGTGATGAAAACACAAATCTCAGATGACTTTCTTATATAGGAAAGAGTAATCAAATATTGTTAACTATGCAACCCTTTCCATAGAGAAGAAATAAGAACTCACAATAGCAGAAAAAAAGTGTTTAATTTTAAGTACATCTTACTATCGCCTAAAAATGTTCTTTTCCAGTAAAATATTTTAAATTCCCATTAGCAGTCAAGTATAATTTGATACTTTCCCTTGTTTTTTTACTTTGTAAAATAGTAGATCTTTAGCTACATGTATGAAATTGTTATGACAAACTTTTAAGGGAAAAAAGTGAAGTTCTATTCACCAAAAATCTAGAATCGTATTTTATCATGTTAACTACACATACAAATTTTTTAAAGTTTTTAATGGGGTATCTGTGAAGAAATCAATGAAGAAAAAGATAAAATCTATAACAGAATTAAATATAAGTACAATTGAAGAATATATAGAACTGTCAATAAATATGTTTTAAAAAGATAGCAAAATAAAGATATTATGTGATTATACAGTAACTAGTAAAAACAAAGCAAAATCTTAGTTTATGCATGTGTATTAATGTTAGACTACTAAAAGGTTAAAAGAACTAAGAGAATAAATAAGAAGCTAATTATACTGATTTGCTATTATAAAATATACTTGCTTTCCCTCAAATGTTCCTCTTTCACCTCATTTTCTGTTCATCAAAAAATTAGTAAAATTCATGATTTGTTAGGCAAGTGTAGTAGTAATACCAAAACTGGTGACCTCTCAGTTCTTTTGAACTTGATCTGAGAGATCAGTTCTTTTGAACTTGAAGTGATTGATCTGTCACCATAAATCTCAAATCTTTATTGTTTTGGGGCAAAGCTTAGAGCAATAATAAGGTAAGGAACTTTTTTCCCCCTTAAATTTTACTATATAAGTTTTGCAATAAATTATATTTTTGAAGTAAACCATACTCTTTTCATGAAGAATGAATGTGCTAGAAACCTGGTCGTAGAGTCTGGAAGTTCTCTTTAACATACTTGGAACCAACATCTTGCTTTCTTGCCATTAATTTTTGCAATCTTTGTAGATCTTAATTGTGAACAACCCCAGTTTTATCCAAAACCCTAAATTTATGAGTTTTCTGGTACTTTGACAATTATATTCTGGGATTGAGCACTCCCTAGTTATTTCTGCTGGTGACTTTGATATTTTAATTCAGGGTTATACTGAATAAAAAAAAAAAAACACATTTTGTCCATAACATTTAATTCCAAAGGATCTTTTTCTTTCTCTGCTCTCTGATAACAGATACTCAGTTTTCTTTTGTGCACAACCATAATTTTAATTGTGTAATTTCATCTTCCTCTATAAGTCACCATGGTTAATACTATGAGCCACTGAATAACAAATGCCAACAAATAAAAAATATTTTTCTCAACTGAGATAGTGCTGTAATGTAGATAAGAAAAGGCAAGTAGGACCCTGTGCTCTAGTCCTGGCTCTACCACAAAGTAGCTTTTTCACTTTTTAAAATCTGTTTTCTTTTGTTTTTATTTGGAATTCTGAATCATTGTGTTTCTGTGTTAATTCAATTTTCAATATCTTTGATTTGAATTATTTTTATTCATATCATTATTCATATCATGAATATTATGGGTAGGCAAGTATGGTTCATTGTTGTCTGCCTCTCCAGGAAATAATTTATACTACATAAATACTAGATTATATTATAGCATTACAAAAAAGCCCCCTTTAATTGTGCATTTTATCATTTCAAGCACTTCTTAATTTGTCTCCATAACTGCCTGAAAATCTTTAATGAGATTCATAATTTGTAAAACCCTTTGGTCATAAATACCACTGCTATACTGGTACTCAGATTTACACGACCAGTGCTTTCTTTCACTAGTCTGTTTTGGGTAAGACTGAAGGTAGAGTGCTATGTGCCTACCATTTGGGAAATATTCTATTAAACTTAGCATTTTTAATTAAAAGAACTTGAAAAAATATAGTAATAAGAACACAGATTCAAACAGAGTCAAGTCAGATCTCTTGGGTTCAAATCACACCCCCTCATTCCCTTTATGAATGTGGACAAATGATTTGGCATTTCTCACCTACAGTTTTCTTTTTTGTAAAATAATAAGGTTGGAGTAGGTGGCCTCTGAGATCCTTTCTAACTTACGCTTTGCTACTCTAGTATTTTATTGCTAAAAAAAAAAAAGAAAGAGAAAGAAAAAAAGAAGGAAGGAAAAAAGATAAAGAACCTCAGCCATAAAATGAAAGTTCAAGTAGTTTGAAATTTTTGGAAATGAACAAAATATAGCCATTTATAGTTATTTAATTCTGAATTCTTCTGTATTTTATTCTCTCTGATGTGTAACAGGAATAACTCACATTAAAATAGTGTTTTAATGTTTTCAAATTGTTTTTTTCACATTACTTTTATCTTTATAAGCTTTGAAATTTATCCGTTAGGTGGAATTTCTAGAATTTTTAAAGTAACATTTTACCTTTAATGAAAAATGATTAGAATACAGAATCAAAAACTTGGAATGGAAATTACTTTATAGGCAATCCTATCCAATTCCATCATTTGTGGAAATTTACTATTAACAGTAGTTTTCCTTCAGTCTTGAGAAAAGATATGTACTTTTCAAACTTCTGGGGTTTGTTTTTGTTTGATTTGGTTTGATTTAAGGGACATCATTTTGCAGTGGTAAAAAATTAGCTTTGGAGTCAGGACATCTTGGAGTTCCTTAAGAATATCATTTAGTTTTTAACCTTTTGTTATCTCTAAAGCAAAGAATTCTCTTAGACAATTTCTAAGTCTTCTAGTTCTAAATTGTATGATTCTGTGAAATTATTTTTAATTTGATAGGCAGTGATTGCTCATTATATGATAGTTTTAAAGTGATTATGTGATGTTTTAAACTTTAATATTTATGTATATTTAAAACAACATCATTTAAAAAGAGATTAATGGGAATAAAACCTATGTCTTTTCTGCCCAAGTAATGAAATGTGCAATTCTTCAATGAATATGAAATGCTTGCAAAACTAATTCTGGATGTTCAAGTCATTTTAAAAGAATGTCATTTTGGGGGTGGAGAAGACAATAAAATAAAATGTTCTCCAATTATCATCAAAGTTCATAGCCAAAGTGAACAATATTTAATTGTATTGGTTAAACAGACTTTATTTATTCTAAATAATATCAAAAAGTTGCTTTGTATCAATTTTACTTTCATATATATGAGTGCATGTATTTATCTCAATATGACAATGATAATTTATATCCCTGATAACTTATACAAATGATGATAGGTGTTATAAATCCTCTAGAAATTAAATTAAATTTTATTAAACGTAGAGTGATCTACTGTTTATTTTATTTAATTTTTTGATAATAGGTAACATATGTATATATATTTATAGCAACTCATTATTTACATGTATTTCATGTAAAAGAATAATTTATTCCTTATGGAATGAGAAAACATGCCAGTGGGGAAAAACGTATATATTTTTTCCTAGCAAAGATAAATTCTCTTAAATTTATCAATATTTCATATCCCCATGGTCATGGGAGAAAAAAGAGGTCATTTTACTTGTATTGGATGGGTAAATTACTTTTCATTTTTCACCTGCTCTTTCTATAATCAGACATAATGACTTTATACAACAGCATTTATTGACTTTGCTGTGTTTTTAGTATTGTGTTATTAGGTAAGGAACAAGACTGGAAGTAAATAAAAAAAACCATATCATAAGTATGGATGATGGTTATGTGTTTTTGAAGAGAAATCCTAATTGGCAAAATGACATATAAACTTTGGAAATGAGGAAGGTAACGCACAGTTAGTGAGAGAAAATCAGTTGATTCTGTCTCATTAAGGTTTCAATAATGTTTTTAGTAAATATACTTTAATAATTAGTATTTTAATAATTAGCTCCTTAAATGTACTTTAGTAAATGAAATAGACTTTATAAGCAATTCCTGTATTCCTTTTAGAATAGATTGCTTGTCTTCACTTTTTTTTTCTTATTTCATCATTTCATATTATATCTCATTTCTGTCTATTTCTAGAGGGATATAAAAATGCAGGAAACTCCAGTGCAGACCTTAGGAACAAGAATTCAGGGAAATAAAATATATGAAATAACCAAATTAACATGTTTGCTCAAATAATAATTAAACTACTAAAGGTTTTGCTCTAGTTTAAATTTTATTTTGGGTGTTGTCTGACTATTTTTGTTTAGCATAAATATTACATAGAACAAACTAGGACAGGATCCATTATATTGATATTTTCTCTCTGGCATGCCAGTAGAAAATTGTGTATAGTTTTTGAAGTTGAGAAGCTTTTAACATTTTAACATTTAACATTTAAATGAGAATTATTTAACAATGATTAAAAAATAATTTCCGGGAAAAGGTAATAAATGAATCTGTTTACCATTTTTAGAATTTTTTGAAAAAAAATCTTGAGTTTTAACTTTTTACCTGAAATATAAAGATTTTTATTTGAAATTCCTATTGTTAAAACTATTTTGTAGTGGTAGTTTTTTTGTATTATTCATTATTGGCTTGAGTTAATTCTATTCATGTTTATATTGATATTGTATTAATTAATTATCACATTCCTGTTATAAGTACACTCTGTTATACATAAAAAGATAAAATCTATAACAGAATTAAATATAAGTACAATTGAAGAATATATAGAACTGTCAATAAATATGTTTTAAAAAGATAGCAAAATAAAGATATTATGTGATTATACAGTAACTAGTAAAAACAAAGCAAAATCTTAGTTTATGCATGTGTATTAATGTTAGACTACTAAAAGGTTAAAAGAACTAAGAGAATAAATAAGAAGCTAATTATACTGATTTGCTATTATAAAATATACTTGCTTTCCCTCAAATGTTCCTCTTTCACCTCATTTTCTGTTCATCAAAAAATTAGTAAAATTCATGATTTGTTAGGCAAGTGTAGTAGTAATACCAAAACTGGTGACCTCTCAGTTCTTTTGAACTTGATCTGAGAGATCAGTTCTTTTGAACTTGAAGTGATTGATCTGTCACCATAAATCTCAAATCTTTATTGTTTTGGGGCAAAGCTTAGAGCAATAATAAGGTAAGGAACTTTTTTCCCCCTTAAATTTTACTATATAAGTTTTGCAATAAATTATATTTTTGAAGTAAACCATACTCTTTTCATGAAGAATGAATGTGCTAGAAACCTGGTCGTAGAGTCTGGAAGTTCTCTTTAACATACTTGGAACCAACATCTTGCTTTCTTGCCATTAATTTTTGCAATCTTTGTAGATCTTAATTGTGAACAACCCCAGTTTTATCCAAAACCCTAAATTTATGAGTTTTCTGGTACTTTGACAAATTATATTCTGGGATTGAGCACTCCCTAGTTATTTCTGCTGGTGACTTTGATATTTTAATTCAGGGTTATACTGAATAAAAAAAAAAAAAACACATTTTGTCCATAACATTTAATTCCAAAGGATCTTTTTCTTTCTCTGCTCTCTGATAACAGATACTCAGTTTTCTTTTGTGCACAACCATAATTTTAATTGTGTAATTTCATCTTCCTCTATAAGTCACCATGGTTAATACTATGAGCCACTGAATAACAAATGCCAACAAATAAAAAATATTTTTCTCAACTGAGATAGTGCTGTAATGTAGATAAGAAAAGGCAAGTAGGACCCTGTGCTCTAGTCCTGGCTCTACCACAAAGTAGCTTTTTCACTTTTTAAAATCTGTTTTCTTTTGTTTTTATTTGGAATTCTGAATCATTGTGTTTCTGTGTTAATTCAATTTTCAATATCTTTGATTTGAATTATTTTTATTCATATCATTATTCATATCATGAATATTATGGGTAGGCAAGTATGGTTCATTGTTGTCTGCCTCTCCAGGAAATAATTTATACTACATAAATACTAGATTATATTATAGCATTACAAAAAAGCCCCCTTTAATTGTGCATTTTATCATTTCAAGCACTTCTTAATTTGTCTCCATAACTGCCTGAAAATCTTTAATGAGATTCATAATTTGTAAAACCCTTTGGTCATAAATACCACTGCTATACTGGTACTCAGATTTACACGACCAGTGCTTTCTTTCACTAGTCTGTTTTGGGTAAGACTGAAGGTAGAGTGCTATGTGCCTACCATTTGGGAAATATATTCTATTAAACTTAGCATTTTTAATTAAAAGAACTTGAAAAAATATAGTAATAAGAACACAGATTCAAACAGAGTCAAGTCAGATCTCTTGGGTTCAAATCACACCCCCTCATTCCCTTTATGAATGTGGACAAATGATTTGGCATTTCTCACCTACAGTTTTCTTTTTTGTAAAATAATAAGGTTGGAGTAGGTGGCCTCTGAGATCCTTTCTAACTTACGCTTTGCTACTCTAGTATTTTATTGCTAAAAAAAAAAAAGAAAGAGAAAGAAAAAAAGAAGGAAGGAAAAAAGATAAAGAACCTCAGCCATAAAATGAAAGTTCAAGTAGTTTGAAATTTTTGGAAATGAACAAAATATAGCCATTTATAGTTATTTAATTCTGAATTCTTCTGTATTTTATTCTCTCTGATGTGTAACAGGAATAACTCACATTAAAATAGTGTTTTAATGTTTTCAAATTGTTTTTTTCACATTACTTTTATCTTTATAAGCTTTGAAATTTATCCGTTAGGTGGAATTTCTAGAATTTTTAAAGTAACATTTTACCTTTAATGAAAAATGATTAGAATACAGAATCAAAAACTTGGAATGGAAATTACTTTATAGGCAATCCTATCCAATTCCATCATTTGTGGAAATTTACTATTAACAGTAGTTTTCCTTCAGTCTTGAGAAAAGATATGTACTTTTCAAACTTCTGGGGTTTGTTTTTGTTTGATTTGGTTTGATTTAAGGGACATCATTTTGCAGTGGTAAAAAATTAGCTTTGGAGTCAGGACATCTTGGAGTTCCTTAAGAATATCATTTAGTTTTTAACCTTTTGTTATCTCTAAAGCAAAGAATTCTCTTAGACAATTTCTAAGTCTTCTAGTTCTAAATTGTATGATTCTGTGAAATTATTTTTAATTTGATAGGCAGTGATTGCTCATTATATGATAGTTTTAAAGTGATTATGTGATGTTTTAAACTTTAATATTTATGTATATTTAAAACAACATCATTTAAAAAGAGATTAATGGGAATAAAACCTATGTCTTTTCTGCCCAAGTAATGAAATGTGCAATTCTTCAATGAATATGAAATGCTTGCAAAACTAATTCTGGATGTTCAAGTCATTTTAAAAGAATGTCATTTTGGGGGTGGAGAAGACAATAAAATAAAATGTTCTCCAATTATCATCAAAGTTCATAGCCAAAGTGAACAATATTTAATTGTATTGGTTAAACAGACTTTATTTATTCTAAATAATATCAAAAAGTTGCTTTGTATCAATTTTACTTTCATATATATGAGTGCATGTATTTATCTCAATATGACAATGATAATTTATATCCCTGATAACTTATACAAATGATGATAGGTGTTATAAATCCTCTAGAAATTAAATTAAATTTTATTAAACGTAGAGTGATCTACTGTTTATTTTATTTAATTTTTTGATAATAGGTAACATATGTATATATATTTATAGCAACTCATTATTTACATGTATTTCATGTAAAAGAATAATTTATTCCTTATGGAATGAGAAAACATGCCAGTGGGGAAAAACGTATATATTTTTTCCTAGCAAAGATAAATTCTCTTAAATTTATCAATATTTCATATCCCCATGGTCATGGGAGAAAAAAGAGGTCATTTTACTTGTATTGGATGGGTAAATTACTTTTCATTTTTCACCTGCTCTTTCTATAATCAGACATAATGACTTTATACAACAGCATTTATTGACTTTGCTGTGTTTTTAGTATTGTGTTATTAGGTAAGGAACAAGACTGGAAGTAAATAAAAAAAACCATATCATAAGTATGGATGATGGTTATGTGTTTTTGAAGAGAAATCCTAATTGGCAAAATGACATATAAACTTTGGAAATGAGGAAGGTAACGCACAGTTAGTGAGAGAAAATCAGTTGATTCTGTCTCATTAAGGTTTCAATAATGTTTTTAGTAAATATACTTTAATAATTAGTATTTTAATAATTAGCTCCTTAAATGTACTTTAGTAAATGAAATAGACTTTATAAGCAATTCCTGTATTCCTTTTAGAATAGATTGCTTGTCTTCACTTTTTTTTTTCTTATTTCATCATTTCATATTATATCTCATTTCTGTCTATTTCTAGAGGGATATAAAAATGCAGGAAACTCCAGTGCAGACCTTAGGAACAAGAATTCAGGGAAATAAAATATATGAAATAACCAAATTAACATGTTTGCTCAAATAATAATTAAACTACTAAAGGTTTTGCTCTAGTTTAAATTTTATTTTGGGTGTTGTCTGACTATTTTTGTTTAGCATAAATATTACATAGAACAAACTAGGACAGGATCCATTATATTGATATTTTCTCTCTGGCATGCCAGTAGAAAATTGTGTATAGTTTTTGAAGTTGAGAAGCTTTTAACATTTTAACATTTAACATTTAAATGAGAATTATTTAACAATGATTAAAAAATAATTTCCGGGAAAAGGTAATAAATGAATCTGTTTACCATTTTTAGAATTTTTTGAAAAAAAATCTTGAGTTTTAACTTTTTACCTGAAATATAAAGATTTTTATTTGAAATTCCTATTGTTAAAACTATTTTGTAGTGGTAGTTTTTTTGTATTATTCATTATTGGCTTGAGTTAATTCTATTCATGTTTATATTGATATTGTATTAATTAATTATCACATTCCTGTTATAAGTACACTCTGTTATACATAAAAAGATAAAATAAGATACTTTTGCAGACTGTCTAATTTTGTTTGCCTATATATCCAGGTGAGCTTAATCGCTTATGTGCTACGAATATCAACCTGCCACTACTCTGATATTTATTTAATTTTCAATATGTCCTTGTAATTGCCAACTATACAGAAATTTTGCTTCAATCATTCTGTAGTGCCAATTGAATACATTCCAATTTACAAAAAAAATGTGATTCTAACCCATGGGACTTAAGCTTCTTGAGATCCTGTCTCACAAGAAACTCTGTTACAAGCCCACAGAGAATGATTTTTCTACTTTGCTTTATTGTGTAAATTTTACTTTGCCACATAACTTAAGACTGCCTCTTAAAATAATGTTTATGGTATGAAATAAGATTAGACACAATGCGCCACCAGCTTTGAAGGGTTTAGAACTTGTATCCTTTTAAAAAATATTTCCTGAACAAAACTAAGAAAAAGCACTAGATACGTTGTTCTATATCGGGGTCCTCAAACTATGGCCAGCGGGCCACATACAGCCGGCTGAGGATGTTTATGCGGCCCTGGGTTATGGCAGAATCAGACTGGAAGTGACCTTCGGCCTAAAGTCATGTTAGCAATGCACACTTCCAGCACTGGGCTGGGGCAGCAGAGACATACTGTGAGGTGATACCGAGGTGAGGTGAGTTCCCAGGTCGGGGTGTGTGGTGTGGGGAAGGGAGAGAGATGCAGAAGATGGAGAACTGACAGCCTTGTACAGTAACAGAGCCACCACAACAGACAGGCACGGGGGACATGTATAGTGCATGCTACTCATCTCGTGGCCGCTGCAGGGGGAATTCATGGCAGCAGTGAAAGTCAGAAGTGGGAGCACGAAGAGTGGGAGAGAGAGTGCGGGAAATGGAGGCATCACAGCACAGAGGCAGCTGGGAGGAAGTTGGGCATTATGATCTGTATGTCTCTGTGTGAGCAAAGTTATTGCTGGTATACTGTTTTTGTAGCACTGTATATATATAGGTATTTTACTAATAGCAATTTGGAATCCCTAGGAAATAATGATGTCAAGAAAAAGAAAAATTGACTCGGATATTCAATCCGATATTCAAAGATATTGTATCTTTGGATATTCAAAGAACAGTGGACTTAGGATTACTTTTTCATGCAGTACAAGGAAAGAGCTGTATGTGTGAGATACCAGACACTATATTCTGTGTTCAATGAATATAATTTGTGTCAGTCAACACTATGAAACTCAACACAAAGATAAATATGATTGTTTAGTTGGAGAAGTGAGAAAAGATAAAATATTAAAACTGAAAAATAAATGGACAACTTAGCAAAATACTTTTGTGAAGCAGAAGCAGCTAAATATTTCATCACTGCGAGCAAATTTTCAAGTTGGCAAGCTAATCGCACCACTGGCAGATCATTCATGGAAGAATTTGTTAAAGAATGCCTTCTTTCTGTTGCCAAAGAGATGTGTCCAGAGAAGGCCGATTAATTTAGAACAGTGAGTCTTTCAGGACCTACAATTACACAGAGGATTGAAGAAATGGGAGACAATCTGCATCAGCATTTACAAAACTCCATAAAAATTTTTCATATTTTTCCTTGGCACTCGATGAAAGCAATGATGTTCATGATTCTGCACAACTTCTAATTTTTATTCGTGGGACGAATGATTATTTTGAAGTCATAGAAGAGCTTGCTGCATTGTAAAGCATCAAAGGAGCAACTACAGGAGAGGATATCTATGAAAAGATTTGCCAAACTGTGAATGGTTTGGAGCTCGACTGGGCTAAACTGGCCAGTGTGACAACTGATGGTGCTCCTAGCATGGTGGTGTCTAAGAAAGGAGTAATTGCTCGCATTAACCAAGAGATGGACAAACATAACCATTCTCATCCAATAGCCATACACTGCCTCATCCACCAACAAGCGCTGTGTAGTAAATCACTGAAGTGGGACTCTGTTATGAAAATTGTGGTATCTTGTGATAACAGGACATACAGCTTTTCCGTAACCCATTTTCTATTGACATTGAAAATGTGGATACAATTTACCGAATGGAACTGGCTGAATTGCAGAATTGTGACTCTCTGAAAGACACATTCAAGTCAAGCAGCCTTCATAATTTCTATGCATCTCTCTCCTCTGAGACATATCCTTATATCAGGAACCATGCACTCAAAAGTTTTTGGCAACCATCTTTGGCAGCACTTATGTCTGTGAACAGACTTTTTCTAGAATGAAACATTTGAAATCTCCACCAGATCAAGACTAATGGATGCACACTTGTATCACTTGTTATGACTAGCAGTGACAAATATGGAACCAGACAATGACCATCTCATTAGCCAAAAGCAGGCCCATAGTTCCAATTGAAATACTGGTAAGTTTGTTGATTTAATTTTACTTCATTTTAATTATTGTATTTGTTCCTGTTTTTTTTTTCTTCACTTCAAAATAAGAAAGATGCAGAGTGCATAGGAATTTGTTCATAGTTTTTTTTTTTACTATAGTCCGGCCCTCCAACAGTCTGAGGGACAGTGAACTGGCCCCCTATTTAAAAAGTTTGAGGACCTCTGATCTATATGAATTGAGCTGACTTTTTCTGACTCCACCCTTTGGGAAAGTATCTAGGTATACCATTTTATCCTGCAAAATATGGCATAACAGTTTTAGCTTAATTATGTTTAAAAGGGGAGGAAGAATGTAAGAGTCAATTTTGTTACTTACAAAATCATTACTAGGTACTCAATATGTATTATGCTCTATGCTGAAGCCTAATTTCAAAATAAATCATGGGATATAGGGAACTCTAATTTTAGCTTGAATAGACACAGTGAATACTCTTATAGGTCCTAACCAGTTGGAAAAAACTGAATAAAGAGCTGGCCCTTACAGTAAGAAATCATGGGTTTAAAACCCACTTCTAATACATACTAGCTGATTGATTCTACCACAGCCTGCTTAACCTCTCAGTGCCTCAAGTTACTAATTCATTTAGAATATAATTTGCAGAGAAATTGCCTGCCTTTCAGTGGAGATAATTTTTACCTCTATGATTTCCATACAAATGAAATCTAGTTAAATATAAGTAGTTCAAAAGAAATCTGGCAGCATCTTGTCCAATAGATTGGAGAAAATAAATTTTGGAGAATGCTTATGAATCAAATAATAAAATAATATATCCAGTGAAATCAGCAAATCGTTACCATTTATTTCCTTCCTTGTACTAATGTGATGGTTGATAGAAAAAAAAGAAGTGCTTATTTTACTAACCATCTGAATATGTTTTGGTGGAGAAGGTCAGAAGAAATAATAGATGTGTATCATACATCATAAGTTTTATTTTTGTTTTTAGCTTCTCTCCACAAGAAAGCTTGAAAAGAGAAACTATATTGGTTTGCAACTCATCAGCCCCTTCTAGGGATTATAGAGGTCTAGACAAGGTATATTGTTTTGGACCTCTTGCCCATGGAGAAGAGCTAAAAATGTAAGGTCATACTAAATAGAACATTCTCTGGATTTGCCCTGATATACAGAATACACCAAACAAGACATGCCATGTCATGCTGAATGTGGCAATACTCACAAATTCCATTTGTGAGGCCTGTAGTGCAAACAATGAACAAATGTGGTCTTTCTCAATCTACTTGCATAAAAAAAATCCAGATCAATCATGCTATGGCAGCTTGTTTCTTCTTGTTCCTTCCACAATATCTGCTAGAGATATGCTGTCAGTGTGAAGCAGCCTGCTCATGCAAAGTTAATGTAACCAAATCAGTAATAGATATTTAATACTTTAAGACCATCTCTTTCTACCCCCCTCTTTCTACATTTATCTACCACATAATTCTGTTTCAATCACATTGTCATTGCTCAAAAAAAAGCATTGTATCAATGCTTGAAAAATATGCTTTTCATAGTAATGCAGTATATTAATATTTTAGTTTTGATTATGTTAATTTTTTTACAGTAGCTGAAAAAAGTTCTACAGAGAAGTCTATAAGCAGGTAGGCAGGCTTCATAGCAAATTAACATTTCTTTTCATTAATGCTCATGGTCTAGTCTTCAAGAGGTTTTTTTCACTCCAAGGCAAAGCAGACACTCATGCCCCCAAAAGACATATCTTCAATTTAACCAATTCCCACTATCACATTAATTCTTTTTTTTTTTTTTGCTCCATTATCTTTCAAAAAATTTGGTTTACTAAACACTAAATATGCATGTGTGTATGCATGTATGTTTACACACACATATGTACATATATGTATAAACACATATTGGTACATATATACAATATAAAAAACAATATGCAAATAACACACCAATATATAAACCTCACACATATGTATATACGTGCATGTCTGTGTATTTATCATTTTTCTTTTTTTAATTTCAAAACTTTATATTTGTTTTGAAGATTTTTAACTTCTAGTTCTCTCCCTTATCCTCATTGTTTTGTATAATTTCACATGTGAATTGAATTAAGAAAAACATTTCCCTAAAAATCAAGTTTTGAAAGAAAACATAGTCCCCCACCCTAATGAAAATAAAAACCTGTAACGGGCTAGAACTCTGAAAAGGTATACTTGAATCATAGCATGGCGCTTATAGCTGTGCATGCTCAATGTGGTGTATTAAGGAATCATACTGAAGAATTTAAGGGCTGAGGGAGGATCATGGAGCTCTCTTGGCTCGCAGCTTTCAGCCAGGGAAGACTTCAGACTCCAGAGTCTAGAGTCCAGACTAGAATTCCAGACAAGTGGTGGCTGGCTCTGCTGCCTCCTTCACTTCTCCACCTACAGACAAAGGACTCTGGCTGATCCCAAAGTCCTCCAGAGAGTTAGCCTGGACATTACACTTAGTCCAACATGGACTAAGAACCTACACTCAGCAGCTCAACTGATGAAATCATAAGGTCGGTAGAGAAATCCCTGTGACCAGGAAATGGGGTGAGTATAAAAATAGACAAGCAGGAAACTTTGGTAAGGGCTAAACTAGTCACTTTTGTTTTTCAGCTGAAATGGAGCAAATACTAAAAAAAGAGCCTTCCCTACTCTAAGGGAAGTATGTAGCATGCATAATTGAGTTAATTAAAAATAAGGTTTGATCAATACCTCGGAAGCAGATCTTTGGGCTCTTAGAAACATTAAAGTATACATCAACTTGGTTCTCTAAGGAAGAAGAATTGGAGCCAGATAAGTGGAAAGTAGTGGGAGAGCAACTATTTGAATGTTATGAAAATAATGGTCCTGATCCAATTCCTGAAGAAACATTCTATACAATTGGCTTTACAGAATTACATAAGTTTTAGAATAAGGAAAAAGAAGAAAGAGCAGGATGGGGGAGGGTACTAACAAAGCAGCTGAAAGGTATGGAGAGTTGGATCTTGAGTGCCATGCTGAGAAGCACAGCCAGACAAGGAAGTGTGAGGAGAAAGAGGAAGAGGGGAAATGGGACTAACAACAATGCAGCTGGAGTGTATATATATCTTCAGCAATGAGATGAACCAAATCAATTCCAATGGAGAAGTAATAAACTGAACCAGCTACACCCAGTGAAAGAACTCTGGGAGATGACTAAGAACCATTACATTGAATTCCCAATCCCTATATTTTTGCGTGCCTGCATTTTTTATTTCCTTCACAGGTTAATTGTACACTATTTCAGAGTCCAATTCTTTTTGTATAGCAAAATAACGATTTAGACATGTATACTTATTTTGCATTTAATTTATACTTTAATATATTTAACAAATATATATATATATATATATATATATATATATATAGATAGATAGATAGATAGATAGATAGATAGATAGATATATGTAGATGTCATCCTGCCATCTAGGGGAGGGGGTGGGGGGAAAGAGGGGAAAAATTGGAACAAAAGGTTTGGCAATTGTCAATGCTGTAAAATTACCCATGAATATAACTTGTAAATAAAAAGCTATTAAAAATTTAAAAATAAATAAAAATCAAATGAGGCAATGTACATAAAAAAATATAACTCTATTGTTTTTAGATATCCATGTAAACATTCTTCTTTATCTTCTAAACAAAAAGGCTATTATCTCTGCATTGCATTCCTATTATTTGTTAATTACTCATCTGATAAAAATATTAAATAAACATGATCTTTAAACTTCTTTTTAAAAAAATGACCAGTTTAAAAAAACAAAAACATCTTGACTAACTTTGCCTTATTAGGAATTCCCCCCCAAGATTTATATAATATGTTTTTGTTTTTTATATCTGATTGCTAGTATAGCATATAATTATAAGTTATGAAAGTATTTATGAAGAATTATCAAAAGAGAGGCTTTCTTCAAAAAAAAAAAAGTTCACTGGTTTTTTGATTTCTAGAAACAAACGTAAGAGAACTGAATTTAGTGGGGAGAGTTCAAATCCTGATTCTGACATATATTGACTGCTCCTGAGTCACAATCTTAACCTTTCAGTGCTGACCAGAAACTTTGGAAAAGTTGAGCTTGCAGGTTTGAATAGATGGACAGTATCTTCCTAGACCTAGGAAAACACAACTCCCAATCAATATGATTTTAGATCATAATCATGTATGTATGAGAATGTCTTAAAATAGATAGATATATTATTTAAATATGTTAATGTATATGAATGTAGAAGTGGTTATATGCAAATATAAGTTTCTTAGAAGGAAGTGCTGTTTTTCCTGATATTTGTATCCCAGATTCCAATTACTGTCTGTTTGTGATCTCTATGCCTTTGCATATTCCATCTATAATATGGAATTTACCCCCACCTCTTATAATTCCTAGCTCCAATCAAAGTTCACCCAAAAAAGCACTGCCTCTTTCATAAGACTTTCTCTGTGTGTTCTTTTTCAATCCTTTTTTTTCAATTACTTTCTAACTCCAAATAAACTACCTTCATTTATTTATCTATGCATGGAGTTTTCATTCCAATCAAATGAAATCTCTTTGGAGCATTTTTAAATTTTCTCTTTATATCTATTTTCCAGGCCTTGCACATGAGGCCATGAACCTTTTAAGAAATTATTAAGCTAAATTAATTATAAGAAGCTCTTCAAAGCTCTGAATTGTTGACAATATATTTACTTTTTTGTAGGCTTAAAAGGAAACTTGCCACATTTGAAAATTCAGTAAAATGGAAAATGAGTATGAATAACTGAAAAATTTCAGAAAATATTTTGGGTTCTGCTTCAGTAAGTCAGCTCTGAAATAGTTTTCCTCATTTTAAAAACACTTTTCTTTAAGTGGTAGAATTTTAATTGTAAAAAATCCAGATGTTAATGTAATTTGATATTCAAATACAATTGTTATTGATTCAGGATGCTGGAGGTATTAATCATTATGTTATGGGAAACATGAATTTTTTTCTGTATAAAATTAATTATTGCATCATATCAGATTAAAAAGTTATAGTGAAGTTGCAAAAAAGTGCTCATATTATGTAAATTAAAAAAAAAAAGAAAATACTACTGTTGATCATGGTTATGGTTCAAATCTTCTTGTCCTAAAGTCTTTTGGTGAAGTTTTGCCATTAAATTAGTTGTCATAATTTGAATTTCTTAACAAAAATGAAGTCTAAATTATTAATAAGGTTTGTTTTTAAATTGAGTATATTTGAACTAATTAAAACAATGTATCAAAATAAAACATTCCAGGTGCTCAAAAATTGCAAGGTTTAATAGCTACATGTGAGGGTCCATTAGATTGTGTGTGTGTGTATTTAAAAGAAACCACTCATCATATTCTCGTTGGTTATTATGCTCAAGGTCTAGTTTTGATGTCTGACTTCGTTCTTGATAAAGAAAAGCAGAACACACATGGGAATGATATCAATCACTTCCTGTCTGTTGTTTTGTTCTCTGTCATTTTTTGGAGTCATTTTGCTGTAGGTGGAGCAAAGATGGCAGAATGCAATTGGAAGCTGCTTGAGCTCTCCCAGTTTCCCTCAAAAACTACATGAATCCAAGCCTCTGAAGATGGTCTAACTGAATGAAACCACTCTCCAGTTCAAGATAAATTGGAAAAAAATTCAAGAAAGGATAGAAAGACTTGCAATATTATATTCTGGAATGCAAAGGACCTGGGGTTGCAACCAAAAATTAACTACCCAGTAAGATTCAGCATTACCTTTTATGGGAAGTGATGGATTTTCAATGACATAAGAGATTTTCAATCATTTCCATTGAAAAAACAGAAGTGAACAGAAAATTTAAACTCACTGAGATGAAAAGGGTGTTCAGCTGAGCTCATATGGAGTCTGAGTTCCATATGGATTCATATGGGAGATAGCAGATCAGCAATTGAAACACTCAGTCCTGACTCAGTAGAGAAGCAGAACAATGGGGCAACCTCCAGTCCCAAGTCTGGAAAAGCAGGCTTTTCCTAAAAAGAGCAAGCAAAGCTACCACCTGCAAAAACAAGGGGCCTCTAAAGTCAAAGCTAAGACTCAGAGCTGCCCAGAAAGCCTAGAACAGTGTTCCCTTTACCACACGAGCAGACCACAAATATAAAAGAAATAAAATAGGAAATACAAAAAGAAAAGTAAAGAAAATGATCAAGAAACAAAAAAGAAGCTTGATCATAGAAAGCTATTATGTTTGACAGGGAAACTCAAAACACTAACTCAGATGAGGACAAAATGTTCACACATTTTGATGTGATGATATGAATCGATCTCAAGCTTAAAGAGACATCATGAAAATGCTCATAAAAGATTTTTAAAATCATATGAGAGGCATAAGAAAAAGTGAGGGAAAAATGAAAGAGGTATGCAAGAATCAGCTTGGAAAAGGAAGGCAATTCCTTAACAAATATAATTGCCAAATGCAAAAAAAAAAAATTCACTAAAGAAAACACCTTTAAAAATAGAATTAATTAAATGAAAAGAGATACAAAAGCTAACTGAATACAATCATATATGAAAAACTAGAATGGGGCAAATGGAAACTAATGACTCTATATCAGGAATCAAACAAACTAAAAATAATCAAAAAAAAAAAAACTGGAGGAAAATGCAAAATACCTCATTGGAGAAACAGCCGACCTGGAAAATAGATCCACAAGGGACAATTTAAAAATTATTGAACTACCTGAAGGCCATGAGCAAAAAGAGAGCCTGGCTGGCATTCTTCAAGACATCATCAAAGAAAACTGTCCCAATATTTTAGAAAAAGAGAAGGAAATAGTCATTGAAAGAATCAATTGATGACTTCTGGAGATTCCATAAGGAAAACATTAAGGAACATTATTGCAAAACTCAAGAAATATAATCTCAAGGAAAAAATATTTCAACATGACAGACAAAAGCAATTTAACTATCAAAGAAAAATAATCAAGATTACCCAGGATATGGCAGCTTTGACTATAAAGGATAGAAGAGTCTATAATACCATATTCTGGAATGCAGAGGACCTGGGTTGCAACCCCAAATTAACTAGCCAGCAATACTCAGAATCATCTTTCAAAGGAGGTGATGGATCTTCAATGAAGTAACAGACTTTCAATCTTTCATATTGAAAAAAAAACAAAAATGAACAGAAAATGTAATCTACAGACAGAGGACTGAAGAGAAGTCTGGAAATATAAACAGGGAAAACGTATATTATTTAAAAGTTAAACTTTTACATCCCTAGATGGGAAAATTATATGCGTAACTCTTAAGAATTGTATTTGTTATTGAGCAGTTGTAGGGGGACATAACATTGATAAAAAGTGTGTTTGTAAATGGACTTTGATGTGATGATATCAAAGAAAAAGACACTAATGGGTGAAAAAGACCTGAGTTGGAAGAAGAGGAAAAGGGTAGTAAAATGGGACAGATTAGATCACATGAAAAGGCACAAAAGACCTATTACAATCAAGGGAAACAAGGGAAGGCGGTGAGCTTGATCTCATTAGTTTTGTCTCAGAGAGAGATTAATTTAATCATTCACTTGGGTATAGAAATTGATCTTACCCTATAAAGAAGGAGGAGGATAAAGAAGAAAGAGAAAAAAAAGGAGCTGGATAGAAGGGAGGGCAGAAACATTGGGAGAAAATAAGAGAAGAGAGGGGAGTGGTGATAGAAAATAGGGCTAGTAGTGGATGCAGTTGGTTAAAAAACAAACACTATAGGTTAGAAAGAGAACAAAAGTATATAAAGGAGAGAAAATTAGATGGAGAGAAAAACAGAAGTTGTAACTGTTAATGTGAATGTGATAAACTTCCCTATGAAGCAAATAAGAGAATGAATTAAAAACAGAATCCTACAATATGTTGACACAGAGATACACTTAGAGAATAAAGGTAAAATGTTGTAGCAGAATTATGCTGCAGTTAGTAAAAAAAGTAAGTAAAAAAAAATTGAGTAGACACTGATCTCAGCTAAAACAAAATTAAAAATAGATCTAATTAAAAGAGATAAGGAAGGAAAGTACATCTTGTTAAAAGGAACTAAAATAATGAAGTAGTATACTAAATATATATGTTCCAAATGGTAGAGCATCCAAATTCCTAGAGAAGATAATAAGACAATTACAGGAAGAAACAGATTATAAAACTCCATTAGTCGGGGACCTCACCTTTCTTCTCTCAAATCAGAACAATCTGACAATAAAATAAAGAAGAAACTTTTTTTTTTTTTAAGAAGAAACTTAAGGAGATTAATAGCATCCTAGAAAATCTAGGTGTGATAGACCTTCCTGGAGAAAACTGAATACAGACAAAAAGAAAAACATTTTTCTCTCTGTAGTACATGGCACTTACATAAAAAGTGACTCTGTGCAATGCATAAAAAAACTCAAAATCAAATGCGGCAAGGCAGAAGAATAAATGTTTCTGTTTCAGACACTATACAATAAAAATTCAATCCAGGAAAAAATAGATTACAAAATCAATTGGTAATTAAATAATCTAATTCTAAATAATGATTGGCTCAAACAAATCACAGAAACAATCCATAATTTCATCCAAGAGAACGACAATAAAAGAATATACCAAAACCTGTGGGATACAGCTAAAGTAGTTTTTGGGAATTTTTTATAGCTCTAAATAGTTACATGAGTAAATCAATAAACTGGGCATGCAACTAAAAAAGGTAGAAAATTTAAAAGTCCCAATTAAATACCAAACTAAAGAAACTATTGAATTGTAAGAGTTGGTTTTATGAAAAAAAATGGATAAAACATTTAGTTAAATTGATCAGAAAAAGAAAAAAAAATAAAACTATCATCACAAATGAAAAGGGTGAACTGACCAACAATGAAAAAAAATAAAGGAGCTATTTTGCTCAACTTTATGCCAGAAAATCTGGCAATTTAACTGAAATGGATGAATATTTACAAAAATATAAATTGCCCAGATTAATAGAAGAGGAAATTAATTATTATTATAGCTCCATTTTAGGAAAAAAATTGAAAAAGTCATCAATGAACTCCCTAAGAAAAAAAAATCTTCAGGTCCAGATGGATTTACTAGTGAATTCTACCAGACATTTAAAGAACAATTAATTTTAATACTAAATAAACTGTTTGAAAAAAATAGGCAAAGGAGCAGCCCTGCTAAATTCCTTCTATGATACAAACATGGAATTTATAATCTAAATCAGAAGAGCCAAAACAGAGAAAGAAAATTACAGACCAATTTCCCTAATGAATAAAACACTTTAAATAAAATATTAGCATAAACGCTTTGCTACATATCAGCAAAAAAACAAAACCCCAAAAAACCCAAAATACTAAATCAGCAGGATAATCATTAGGACCAAATGGGATTTATACCAGGAGTACAGGGCTGGTCCAATATTAAGAAAACTATTGCCATAATCAACAATATCAATAACAAAACTAAGAGAAATCATATGATAATCTCAATAGATGCCAAAAAAGCTTCTGATAAAGGATACCATCCATTCCTATTAAAATCATGAGAGCATAGGATGAGGGGAATTTTCCTTAACAATGATAAGCAATATCTAAAACTTATAAGAAGCTTTATTTGTAATGGAGGGAAACTGGACACATTCCCAATAAGGTCAAGGGCAAAATAAGGATTCCTATTATCACCACTTTTATTCAACATTGTACTAGAAATATTGATTTTAACAATAAGAAAAGAAAAAGAAATGAAAGGAATTAGAATAAGCAATGAGGGGATAAAATTATCACTCTTTGCAGATTAAATGATCATATATTTAGAGAATAGTAGAAAATTATCTAAATACATACTTGAAAAGTTAATAAGTTTTAGCAAAGTTGCAGGATATAAAATGAACCCATACAAATCATAATCATTTCTAAATATCACAAGCAAAGCCCAGCAGAAAGAAATTTAATTTTAAATAACTATAGACCAAATAAAATATTTGGATGTTTTTCTGTCAAGACAAATCCAGGAACTATATGAACACAATTACAAAACACTTCTAAAGTCATCTAAACAATTGGGAAAATATCAATTGTTCATAATTATGCCAAGCTATTATAAAAAAAAAGACAGTTCTACCTAAAATTGATCTTTCTGTTCAGTTTTATACCAATCAAAGTGACAAACTTATTTTGTAGAGCTAGAAAAAATATAAAAATTCATCTGAAAGAACAAAAGGGGAAGAATATAAAGCGAATTAATAAAAAAAAAAAGACAAAGAATGGTGGCTTAGAAATACTACACCTAACTATTATTATAAAGCAACATTCATCAAAGCCATTTGGTATTGGCTAAGAAATAGAGTGGTGGATCAGTGCAATAGATTAGATATGACACAAAAAAATGATTATAATAATCTAGTATTTGATAACCCCTCAAATTCCAGCTTTGGGGATAAGAACTCACTGATTTACAAAAATTGCTGAGAAAATTGGAAAATATATCAGAAACTCAGCATAGAACTCCATCTCATACCCCATACTAAAATAAGGTGAAAATGGGTACATGATTTGGGCATAAAGATTGCTACCATAGGCAAATTAGGAGATCAAGGGATAATTTGCCTATGAGACCTCTGAAGAAAGGAGGAATTTCAGACTAGAGAACTAGAGAACATTATGAAATGCAAATTAGACAACTTTGATTACATTACATTATATTGTTTCAGCACAAACAAAACCAACAGAGACAAGATTAAAAGGAAAGTACAAAGTGGGGAAAATCTCACAGCCAGTGTTTCTGATAAAAGACACTTCTAAAAGACATAAAGAACTGTGTCAAATAAGAATATATATATATATATATATATATATATATATATATATATATATATATATATGTCATTCCCCATTTGATAAATGGTCAAATGATATGAATAGATGATGAAATTAAAGCCATCTCTTGGAGAAACTTACATGAATAGATGCTAAGTGAAATGGGCAGAACCAGGAGATTATTATACATTTCTTCTGCCTGATTCAAGCATGCCTTTTTGGAGTTTCAGCCCTCTACATCTCCTGTTTTCTTTTGTTTTGGAACACAGATGGTCATGCCCTCCCTGACTTCTCAGAGAGGTGAGAATCCCAAAAAGAGGTGTTGATAACACCCCCTGACTTCTCAGGAAAGGGAGGTGAAATCACCAAAAAAGGAGGTGAACATGCTCCCCCACCAAAATTCTCAGGAAGAGAGATGAAGAAACACCAAAAGGAAGTGAGCCAGATATTTTTAGTGGGTTTCTGAGCTGAAGGGTCTTATTAGAAACAGGTATACACAAATCCATCAACATGGGAGGGATTACACAAGCACATAGCAATAAAGCAGGCTAGCAGGAGAGATGACTCTCCCCATAGCTGGTGCAGGCTCAATGTGGTGTAACAAACATGAATTGTATATGCAAGTATTAATATAACAAGCAATATGAATCAACATAATATTGCAAAAGCTTTCCAGAAGTCCTAGAAGTAGGGTATGTAAATAACAATCACACATATACCTCCTTCAGCAGCCAAGAGATAGTCAATAACCAATCTATTGTACATTACTTCATGTGTCAGGGAATCTAATGATTCCTGTAGATTATGAAGTTCTGCAACAGTTTTATCATGTACCAGGGAATCCAATGATTCCTGCAGACTTTGAAGTCCTGCAAAAGTCTCATAATGTTTCAGGGAATTCAATGATTCCTGAGGGTTTTCAAGTCCTACAACAATCTTATCATTTCTCAGGGATTCCAATGATTCCTGAGGGTTTCAAAACCCTTAAGTACTGCATCAATCTCATGAACAATTATTGATGCCCATGAGTCGATTGCCATAATTGCCATGCTCTTTCATTGGTGGGCACAATCATTAATGGAATCATCCGGTTTTCTTGGGTCTTCTCCTTCATTTAAAAAGTCTTCTCTATCTCTTTCCAATGGACAAGGCGAATGCAGCTTGTTGGCACCCATCTGATTCCTTCTCCATTGGTAGAGGTACAAGCAAACCCGCTCCCCCAAGCAGTTAACCTATCTGGTTCCTTCCATTCACCACATTCTGGATCTCTCCACATCACCTAGCAATTATGTAAAGATAGAGGAGTTGCTTGCACTGGATACTGCCCTTCTGGTGGGTTATAAAACCTGTCTGCTGGAGCCAGTGCATCTTTATCAAAAATCAAGAAGTTAATTGTATAAAGAGCTAAATTTAGAAGTTCTCTAGGGTTACCTGTGGCTCCCTTTTTTGTTTTTGGAGGAGCATCTTGATGTCTCTTTCTCCTCTTTACTATTGCCTATCCTAAAGGATTGAAAGGCATGCCAGTGATGTGTAAAATCTTATACTGTGCACAAAAGTGTGCAAAATAAAAGTATATGCAAATTCATTATGTTTTTATTGCTTATGACACACCCATAATTGCAAATGCTTATATAAGGAATTCAGTGACCACTTGGGCTGTCTCTTTTCCTGCTGCTATTGCAAAAGTAATTCCTGAAAAGGTGTCTACTACAACATGGATAAAAGATAAATGACCAAAAGATTTATAATGGCTCACGTCCATTTGCCAAATTTCATTTAATCTCAAAACACAAATGTTGTTCTCTGGAGGAAATGTAGGACTGTGGAAAGGAAGGCAAGCTGTACAGGCTTTTACTAAGCTCCTAGCTTCAACTTTTGTTATCCCAAATTTCAAATGTAAAGCTCCAGCAGCCTGATGATATTTAGAATGAGATTCTTGGGCTGCCTGAAATAAAGTAGTGTTGGTCAACATGGTTAGAAAGCAATCTGCCTTTGAATTAGCATCAAAAATAGGACCTAAAAGTCACTATGTGAGTTGACATGCAAGATATAAATCTTAGCTGGATTATTTCTCACTTGCTCTTGAAGTTCCTTAAGAGATGATATAATTGGAAGCTACAAATTTTATTTGGGCTGTGGCAATTCTTTGTACCACACCTACTGAATAGGTCAAATCAGATATTATATTTATGTCTCCTGGATAATACTTAAGAGCTAGAATGATTGCATACAATTCATTCTGCTGAGTGGACTGAAAAAGAGTTCTGACTACTCTTTTTAGTTAAGACATGAGAGTATACAGGACAAATGTTATGTTTGGATGCATCTGTAAAGATAGTTGGTCCTTTAAGAGGAACCTTAGAAACTTTTTCTTCAAGAATACATTGCCAATTATGAACAGTTGGGTTATTTAATGGAGACCCGTGTGTAAAATTTCAAGCTGTGGCCAATCAAATTTGCCACTCTGGGATGGTTTCACAGCATACATTAATTTGTGCATTGGTATAAAAGATGTATATCTTGTCGGGTCTTATCCCAGATAATTGTACTGCTTGCTTAACAGCCCTTAATAAAATTCTAGCCACAAACACTGGGTAAGAAGAAAGGCTTTATTCTGGTTGTGCTGGGAGGTTCACCCCCTTTATCACACAGCCTCCTTGATGAAGGGCTGCTGTGGTTGCCTCTTTTGTAGCAAAAACTGATATTTCCAAGGCTTTTTGAGTGACTCTTTCAACCATACTGGATAAAGCCAGTTCAACTTCTCTCAAAGATTCTTGAACTTCTTTTGTAAGCTAGTGCGGTGAGTCTAAAGCAGTGTCTCCCCTTATAATGTCATATAATGGCTGTAATTGATAGGCAATTGGATATTTCCTATCAATTTCTGATTCATTTAAGGTGTTCAATTTCTCTTTTCTTAAAGAAAGTTTTGTACTGTAAATACCTTAGGATATATTTTATTTTATTTTATTTTAATTATTATTTTTTTAATTATAGCTTTATATTTACAAGTTATATGCATGGGTAATTTTACAGCATTGACAATTGCCAAACATTTTGTTCCAATTTTCCCCCTCCTTCCCCCACCCCTTCCCCCAAATGGCAGGTTGACCAATACATGTTAAATATGTTAAAGTATAAATTAAATACAATATAGAAATACAATTCTTAAGAATTACAAATATCATCCCAGGTAGGGATGGAAACAGTTTAACTTTATTGAATAACATGTTTCTTTTTTTTCTTTTCTGTTTACTTTTTTATGCTTCATTCTAGTCTTGTACTTGAACATCAAATTTTCTGTTCAGCTTTGGTGTTTTCATAAGGAAAGTTTGAAAGTCCTTTATTTCATTGAATAGCCATTCTTTTCCCCCTCCCTCCCAAGCTAAGAGATTATGCTCAGTTTTGCTGGGTAGTTGATTCTTGATTGTAATCCAAACTCTTTTGCCTTTTGGATTATCATATTTCAAGCCTCCTAATCATTTAATGTAGAAGCTACTAAATCCTGTGTAATTCTGACTGTAACTCCTCAATATTTTAAATGTTTCTGGATACTTACAGTATTTTCTCCTTGACCTCAGAGTTCTGGAATTATCTACAATATTCCTGGGAGTTTTTATTTTGAGATCACTTCCATAAAGTGATTGGTGAATTTTTTTTTCTTTTTTCTTTTCTTTTTTTTATAACTTTTTATTGATAGAATACCATATTGATAGATACCATACCAGGGTAATTTTTTACAGCATTATCCCTTGCACTCACTTCTGTTCAGATTTTTCCCCTCCTTTCCTCCATCCCCTCCCCCACATGGCAAGCAGTCCTTTACATGTTAAATAGGTTACAGTATACTTAGGATATATTTTATATCCTAAATATAGCAAAGGAGCAAGTCTTTGAATTTTTTCCTGGCCTGTATACAATTGACAGTTCTTTAATGTTTCTATGGTCTTTTGTAGACATGCGTCTAACATTTGCTCCTCATGTGTTCCTCATGGAACCCAAGATATCATCCATATAATGTAATATCATAACTTTTGGAAATGCTTTTCTTTTTTTAAAATTAATTAATTGATTTATTTTTTAAATTTTATTTTATTTAATAATAACTTTGTATTGACAGAATCCATGCCAGGGTAATTTTTTACAACATTATCCCTTGCACTCGCTTATGTTTTGATTTTTCCCCTCTCTCCCTCCACCCCCTCCAAAATGGCAAGCAGTCCTATATATGTTAAATATGTTGCAGTATATCCTAGATACAATACATATTTGCAGAACCGAACAGTTCTCTTGTTGCACAGGGAGAATTGGATTCAGAAGGTAAAAATAACTCGGGAAGAAAATCAAAAATGCAAAGAGTTCATATTCGTTTCTCAGTGTTCCTTCTTTGGGTGTAGCTGTTTCTGTCCATCATTTATCCATTGAAACTCAGTTAGGTCTCTTTGTCATAGAAATCAACTTCCATCAGAATACATCCTCTTACAGTATCGTTGTCAAAGTATATAATGATCTCCTGGTTCTGCTCATCTCACTTAGCATCAGTCCATGTAGGTCTCTCCAAGGCTCTCTGTATTCATACTGCTGGTCATTCCTTACAAAGCAACAATATTCCATAACATTCATATACCACAATTTACCCAGCCATTCTCCAATTGATGGGCATCCATTCATTTTCCAGTTTCTAGCCACTACAAACAGGGATGCTACAAACATTTTGGCACATACAGGTCCCTTTCCCTTTTTTAGTATCTCTTTGGGGTATAAGCCCAATAGAAACACTGCTGGATCAAAGGGTATGCACAATTTGATAACTTTTTGGGGCATAATTCCAGATTGCTCTCCAGAATGGTTGGATTCGTTCACAACTCTACCAACAATGCATCAGTGTCCCCGTTTTCCCACATCCCCTTCAACATTCATCATTATTTTTTCCTGTCATCTTAGCCAATCTGACAGGTGTGTAGTGATATCTCAGAGTTGCCTTAATTTGCATTTATCTGATCAATAGTGATTTGGAACACTCTTTCATGTGAGTGGTAATAGTTTCAATTTCATCATCTGAAAATTGTCTGTTCATATCCTTTGACCATTTATCAATTGGAGAATGGCTTGATTTCTTATAAATTTGAGTCAGTTCTCTATATATTTTGGAAATGAGGCCTTTATCAGAACCTTTAACTGTGAAGATGTTTTCCCAGTTTGTTGCTTCCCTACTAATCTTGTTTGCATTCATTCTGTTTGTACAATGGCTTTTTAATTTGATATAATCAAAATTTTCTATTTTGTGATCAGTAATGGTCTCTAGTTCATCTTTGGTCACAAATTTCTTTCTCCTCCACAAGTCTGAGAGATAAACTATCCTATGTTCCTCTAATTTATTTATAATCTCGTTCTTTATGCCTAGGTCATGGACCTATTTTGATCTTATCTTGGTATATGGTGTTAAGTGTGGGTCCTTGCCTAATTTCTGCCATACTAATTTCCAGTTATCCCAGCAGTTTTTATCAAATAATGAATTCTTATCCCAAAAGTTAGAATCTTTGGGTTTGTCAAACACTAGATTGCTATAGTTGACTATTCTGTCTTGTGAACCTAACCTTTTCCACTGATCAACTAATCTATTTCTTAGCCAATACCAAATGGTTTGGTGACTGCTGCTTTATAATATAATTTTAGATCAGGTACAGCTAGACCACCTTCATTTGATTTTTTTTTCATAAATTCCCTTGAGATTCTCGATTTTTTATTGTTCCATATGAATTTTGTTGTTATTTTTTCTAGATCATTAAAATATTTTCTTGGAAGTCTGATTGGTATAGCATTAAATAAATAGATTAGTTTCATCTTTATTATATTCACTCGGCCTATCCAAGAGCACTTAATATTTTTCCAATTATTTAAGTCTGACTTTATTTGTGTGGAAACTTTTTGTAATTTTGCTCAAATAATTCCTGACTTTCCTTTGGTAGGCAGATTCCCACATATTTTATGCTATTAACAGTTATTTTGAATGGAATTTCTCTTTGTATCTCTTGCTCTTGGATTTTGTTGGTGGTGTATAAAAATGCTGAGGATTTATGGGGATTTATTTTGTATCCTGCTACTTTGCTAAAATTATGAATTATTTCTAATAGCTTTTTAGTAGAATCTCTGGGGTTCTCTAGGTATACCATCATATCATCTGCAAAGAGTGATAGTTTGGTTTCCTCATTGCCTACTCTTATTAAAATTAAAATTTCTTTAATCTCTTTCTCAACTCTTATTGCCGAGGCTAGTGTTGCTAATACAATATTGAATAATAATGGTGATAGTGGGTAACCTTGCTTGACTCTAGATCTTACTGGGAAAGGTTCCAGTTTTTCCCCATTACATATGATGCTTACTGAAGTTTTTAAATATATGCTCCTGACTATTTTAAGGAAAAGTCCTTTTATTCCTATGCTCTCAAGTGTTTTTATTAGGAATGGCTGTTGGATTTTATCAAATGCTTTTTCTGCATCTATTGAGATGATCATATGGTTTTTGTTTGGTTGGTTATTGATATAGTCAATTATGTTAATAGTTTTCCTAACATTGAACCAGCCCTGCATTCCTGGTATAAATCCTACTTGATCATAGTGTATTATCCTGGGGATGATTTTCTGTAATCTTTTTGATTTTATTTAAGATTTTAGCATCAATATTCATTATGGAGATTGGTCTATAATTTTCTTTCTCTGTTTTCAGCCTACCTGGTTTAGGTATCAGTACCATGTCTGTGTCATAAAAGGAGTTTGATAGGACTCCTTCAATCCCTATTTTTTCAAATAGTTTATATAACATTGGAGTTAATTGTTCTTTAAATGTTTGATAGAATTCACATGTAAATCCATCTGGTCCTGGGGATTTTTTCTTAGGGAGTTGATTGATAGTTTGTTCTATTTCTTTTTCTGAGATGGGAGTGTTTAGGATATTTACTTCTTCCTCTGTTAGTTTAGGCAAGCTATATTTTTGGAGGTATTCTTCTATTTCATTTAAGTTGTCGAATTTATTGGCGTAAAGTTGGGCAAAGTAACTCCTAATTATTGCTCTAATTTCCTCTTCGTTAGTGGTGAGTTCTCCCTTTTCATTTTTAAGACTAACAATTTGATTTTCCTCTTTCCTTTTTTTAATCAGATTTACTAAGGGTTTATCTATTTTGTTGGTTTTTTCATAGAACCAACTCTTAGTTTTATTAATTAATTCAATAGTTTTTTTTACTTTCAATTTTATTGATCTCTCTTTTTATTTTTAGAATTTCAAGTATAGTGTTTGACTGGGGGTTTTTAATTTGTTCCTTTTCTAGCATTTTTAGTTGCAAGCCCAATTCATTGACCTTCTCTTTCTCTATTTTATACAAATAACCCTCTAGAGATATGAGATTTCCCCTTATCACCGCTTTGGCTGCATCCCATACATTTTGGTATGATGTCTCATTATTATCGTTTTCTTGGATGACGTTATTAATTATGTCTATAATTTGCTGTTTCACCCAATCATTCTTTAGTATGAGATTATTTAGTTTCCAATTATTTTTTGGTCTACTTTCCCCTGGCTTTTTGTTGAATGTAATTTTCGTTGCATCGTGGTTTGAAAAGGATGCATTTACTATTTCTGCCTTACTGCATTTGAGTTTGAGGTTTTTATGTCCTAATATATGGTCAATTTTCGTATAAGTTCCATGAACTGCTGAAAAGAAGGTGTACTCCTTTCTGTCCCCATTACATTTTCTCCAGAGATCTATCATATCTAACTTTTCTAGTATTCTATTTACCTCTTTGACTTCTTTCTTATTTATTTTGTGGTTTGATTTATCTAATTCTGAGAGTGCAAGGTTAAGATCTCCCACTATTATAGTTTTACTGTCTATTTCTTCTTGCAGTTCTCTTAGTTTCTCTTTTAAGAATTTAGATGCTACCCCACTTGGTGCATATATGTTTAATATAGATAGTGCTTCATTATCCATGCTACCCTTTAGCAAGATATAGTGCCCTTCCTTATCTCTTTTAATTAGATCAATTTTTGCTTTAGCTTGATCTGAGATCAGGATGGCTACCCCTGCTTTTTTGACTTCACCTGAAGCATAGTAGATTTTGCTCCAACCTTTTACCTTTAACCTGCATGTATCTCCCCGCTTCAGGTGTGTTTCCTGTAAACAACATATTGTAGGATTCTGGCTTTTAATCCATTCTGCTAACCGCTTCCTCTTTATGGGGGAGTTTACCCTGTTCACGTTTATGGTTAGAATGACCAATTCTGTATTACTTGCCATCTTGTTAACCCCGGTTTATGCTTTTCTCCCTTCTTTCCCTTTTCCCCCCTTCCCAGTATTAAGCTTGTGAGCACCACTTGCTTCTCACAGCTCTTCCTTTTTAGTATCCCTCCCCCCGCCTTAGAGTTCCTCCCCCTATATTACCCCTTTCCCTCCCAGTTCCCGTATTCCCTTCCGCTTAGGTTATTCCTTCCCTTTTCACTTTTCCCTTCTCACTTTTCAATGAGGTGGGAGAAGTTTCACCATAAGTTCCAAAGAGAATCAGTACTAACATCTTAAAATCTAGAAACAAAGGTGAGTGAGTGGATGTAACATAAAGTTCTGTAGTGGGCCCTTTTCTTTTTTCTCTCTATACTATTTGTGTGTGAAGCGGGGGGGGGGGGGGGGGGGGATGTCATAAGGAATTGTAGACAGATATTTATAAATTATGCAAAATGCAATTTAAATGTTATCAATAAGCCCCCTGTGATAACAATGATAATAAGAATAAGGAAAAATGTATCTGAGTTCAAAAATGCCAAAAAGAGAAGATCCTATCATCTGGTTAATGACT